>NC_074728.1:17166541-17466541 GCF_947242115.1 Biomphalaria glabrata | reverse complement strand
ATCCATAAAAATTAAATATAGGAAAATAGAGCATTTTTTAGCCTCCACTGTTAATCTGCATATTGGGATAAAATCAACGATGATATCGTCGGTTAGGAAAGAAGAGAGAATAAGTTCAACGAAGTTGATTGTTACGTTCCAGTTTTATTTTAGTAAATATTTTACCTGAAAATTAGTGCTGACTGTTAAACGCTTAATAATTTAACATTATTTTGGTAACTTTTGAGGTGGCCACGCGGGCCGCATGCAAAGTGGTCGCGGGCCACATGTGGCCCATAAACATTATGCTTCAAGTTATGCTTCGAGTACAAGCAAGCGCAATACTCGACTAAATAAAGTCATATAAATACAATCACAAAAATCTCATATTTCCCACAATAGAGAATAACATAATATCTATAATAAAATACAAAGTATGCAATTTTTGAAAAAGAATTCGGTTTTCAGTTGAATACGTTTTAAAAATGAAACATGAAAGTTTTTAACTTTGCTTTAAAGTAACTTGAGTTTATGATTAACATAAAAATATAATTTTGATTAAATAAAAAAATATATCACAGAAACAAATTGTCATCAAAATCAAGTTTACAGCTAGAGTGAATGAATATATATATAAAAGCGTCTATGTCCATTATTCTTTTGTGCACAATACCAGATAAAATAACGTAAGCTATTAAATACCTTATGCATTTTGTCCTTACCAATTTAACTACTAATTAAAAAAAAACTGATATTAATTTCCATTTAATAATTTATGTCAAGTACACCCCCATATGTTAAAAAGTATCCAAATTGCAACGTCAAACAGTAGTTGTCCTTTGCAATTTCAGCTATCAAATCTCTGTTGTTGCTTATCAACTAAAGATTTCCTTTTAAAACACCTGTGGAACACCTGCTGAAATGTTTGCCTGTACTTGGTGCTCATTGTGTAGTAAGACACGATGTTGATCGAAGCGTTCAGAGCGTCTGTGATGAAGGCGAACGCAGCTGACACAAGGAACAGGTTCCTGTACTTGCCCGTAATATTAAACTCCGGGACAATGAAGACAGCACCGAAGAACGCCACCGTGGGGCTGAAGTTGACGATGAAGAGCGAGGCAATAACTATAACCATCTTGATGGCGGCTCTGTCCCTCCGGGACATGTTTTCAGACTGGGCATTGTCGAAGGTAGATAAGCGACGCCAGCTGGTCTTCTGCTTGAGTCGGATGACTAGAATCGCAGTGAACAGTATGACTGCTATAAAAGAGATAAAGGTGAGGATGGAGTAGCTGATCAAACTGATGCCTCCCAGATTGTACCTGCCTTCAATAAAGGCGAGGCCCACCAAAGTTTTATTGAACTCGGGGAAAAACTTGGGCGCGAGGTACGCCGTGGCGTACTCAGGCACCACCGGCATGGTAATGCCGATATAGATGAGCACGATGATGAAGCCAGTTCGCCTGGGAGTCAAGATCTGCTTCACCTTCAGAGGCGACGCAATGCTCAGGCATCTCTCAGCAGCTATGTACGCCGTGATCCAGTTCGTTATGCAAGCGAACGCACTGTGAGGCGTGCCGGCGGTCAGGTGCTGCACCTCAGGCGGGTAGAAATTAATATCAGAATGAATGAGCAGCGGGTTAAAGCTGATGCAGTACCACTCAATAGTCACTGAGCTCAAGAGGTCAGCCAGGGCCAAACTGAAAAGGCCAATGTTGGTCGTGCTGTCCAGCCCCTGTTTTGTGAACACAATCAGGTTAATGATGTTAGAAATGATTCCGCACAGACCAATACAAAATGATATAAATACTAAACAAACCACTTCATAAATAGTTTTTTCTTCATCTGTTATTAAAGGGTTAATGTCGTAGTCGTCAATGAGGGACTGTTCCGAGTTATTCATCTTTATATCATCAATGTTTCTCTAAACTGCGCGGATGTGAAATGATTCATTAACTAATTATGACAGTGTAAATCAGCAAGCTTGCTATCAACACTGTCATGGTATTTTTGTGAAGAACTATTCGAACTATCCAAGTAGATAGCACCAAGAAGTGACTTTGTATCTCACTGGTCAAATTGTAAAATACTTTATTTACTCTAAAGTAAGCCATTCATTTACAGTTCCATTACTTATATTCTGACTTGTTTAACACACACACACAAACACATATTATTTTGATTTTTAATCTCATTACCAGAAACTTTAAAAGGTAACAACTAATAATATTTTGTGAAGACGTGACCACTATTGTAGATAACAGTAATTCATTTGTTTCGTATAATTTCAAACTATGTTCATACTTTTCAATGTTAGCATTGCACTAATGCACTGATATTTAAAAAGCAGATTTAGTTCATTTACATGGAAACCTGTCTAAAACATTGCATTGGTTCAGCTTACACAATTTCTCATTTTTACTTCAATAAGCTCTATATGCCAGCGCCAAAATACAAGTTATTTACGTAACTAGAATGAAAAACTATATGAATATTTTTCTAGAACTATAAATGTCCTAAAACTAAACCTCCCGCGATAGCATAGCCCAGAGTTTCATAGTTGTTCTGTGTATAAATAAATATATCATTTTTAGTTACAGGCGTATAAAGTCACGTGCTAACTAATCAACGCAGTGCTGTCTTGTTGGTAGACAAAGATTGATGACGTAAATTTACGAAAGAAAGAAGGAAGGATAATGAAACTTATTACGCTGACAAAGTAATGTGAGTCAAAGTAATCACGGGGAGCTAATCGACTCGCAACAAATTATGGTTTCGGTATTTCCTCCGCGATCATTCGATGCACTTGACTGAATCACGAGTGACTGATCTGATCCAGCCTATCAATACATCGTCCGTCAGCACCTCCGGCACTACGCTGTCACAGCAATCAATATCACAGATAATGTTCTAATTTTTTAGCCATGAACTAATTTTAAAACTGAAACTTACAGCTATAAGATGTCTAAACGTTAGAGACGTTAGATTAGTAGGAGATTAATTAATCAATCGTTAAGTGATACCAATTATGACGAGAAATAATTGTTCAATAATCTTCACTTATTTATATTAATAATAAACAAAAGCAAATTTACTCAATAACTTATCGCAAACGCATATCCCTTCATTTAGTAAACTAATCGGTGTTTTGTTTTCGATTTTTTCATTACAGCAAGAGGTATCAATAAATAACTTTATCCAAGTACCTCTGGACAAATGTATGTATTTAATTTTATTTTTATGGGATCTAGAATAAAAGTTGAACATTTTGACTATATTAAGATGATTTTCTTTATTGAGGTTGGGGATACCAATGCTGGGAAACAATGAATGCTATTTGGCGTTCATGAACTGTATTTGGAAACAGCGTGTTTTTAAATTAAAAGAAGACATTCCAAGTCTGAAATTGTATTTTCAAGCCTCGAAGTAAACATTCCCTTAAGTTACTTCATGAAGTCATGTGTTCTTCTTTGTAAACGAATCCTAAAGCCTTGTCCATTCTTGCAATCAAGCACTGTTAAGTTAATTTTTGAATGTGTGCTCTATTTCATTTCAGTTGACATAACTAGCTGGTTAATACTGATTCCTTGGTATCCCTACGTAGTATAAGTGGAGGATTGAATCATCTACATAATATAATACTTTCTTCTATAGCCATTGATTTCCCGTTGTCGGCAGTACCTCTTTGAATAAATATTTTGATTAATTAGTAATTAGAGTGTGTATTTAATTCTAACGTATTCGTTAGCCTCGCATGATCCTTTCTAAATGTCTAGAGACAGGCCACTGGAGCGCAGTATGTTCATAGAGACACGCCAATGGAGCGCAGTATGTTCATAGAGACACGCCAATGGAGCGTATTATGTTCATGGAATGGCACATGCTTCTGTCCAGTCTATTTCATGTGAAAGGTATCGTCAAAAAACTAATGAAATATTACATCATTAATTACTTAATTATTCTTAGTCATTTGATTGACAATAACAATAACACATATCAAAAAACTTATGTTTTGTTAAATAGAAATGTGTTGCCTTCTTTAAAGTTTAAAACTCCGGAGAAATAAACAGAGAGAATAGATCGAAAATGATTGTCAAAACCAGAAAAAAAAGTTCTACATAACAGTAGAAGTTTGTTTGCCAAGCAATGTAATTGGGGAGTGGTAGCGAAGTGGTAAAGCGCTTGGCTTCTGAAACGAAAGGTCTTTGGTTCAAATCGCCGAGAGGAATAAGATTCGAACTTTAAGATATTTTTAAGCCACCTGCGAGTCCACCAAACTATAATAGGTACTTGACAGAGTCCACTCAATTCTAATAAGTACCCGACATTTGGAGGAGTAAAGGCGTTTGATTGCTGTGCTGTCCACTTGACCTCCTCGTTAACCCGTCTGTCATGAACATAGATGAGTATTACATAACCTCCCTACATAGATCGCCAACTCTTAAAGGGATACCTTTAGGTCAGCACTAAAACATGACGACACACATTTCGAAATAACTGACGTATGAACCAAATCACGTGACATGTTACTCAATGTTAAGCTAGGGTTTGGGAAGAAGCACTTCGTGCTGGATTGACTTGGCTTACAAATTACCGTTTAATTGTTGAAATGACACGACTATCGACCTATGTAGTTTCCACGCTGCCATCAACTGTTAGTGTATCATTGTATAAAGTAAGACAAGACTGGCTGCGGGTCGATTGTATTGAATATTAAAATTTAAAAAAAAGCTATCTTTCATTGTGCGGTTTGTCATAAATCTGGTTTTTTGTTTTGTTTTTTACTCTTGAAATAATCAAAACTCGGTTTCTTAACTCTATGTACCTACAGAAACACGAAGACAACACTAAAAGGTACAAGCCAAATATTAAAAATATAAAAAACGAAACGCTTTTACAAGGGAAAGAACTTTACATTTATAGCCATATGTTTCAGTTTGTGTATGATTTATTTCCCTTGATCAATATTCAAGTAATTAATTAATTAATTGTTTATTTTTTTTATTTTACCATGCTTTGTTAGGGACAATGAATAAATGTGCAAAGTTTCAAATAGGTTTAGAGATTATAAAGTGGGAGAAATGACGTGTATAATATTGTACCAGGCAGACAGACGGAAAGACAGAGTGGGTTTATATAAGCTTTGTCAAATAAGTTCTACTTTGATTGAACATTCAATATGAAAGGTCATGAAGTTTAAACTATTTTTGATAGGAGAACACGCATAAAAAAGAGAGTGCGTGTTTTTCACACAAACTCAAATACGGTCCAGTAGACCAGCCTCTTAAATATTGCTTTCCCTCTTTTCATCTTTGCACTCGAAGACAAACTTAATTTATTTCATTTCATATATTTTGTTTGATTAATAGAAGTATATTTGTATCATCTTATCTCTATTTATTAATACAATGTTTCCCAAACGGAACACTTCGTACATTCTCAGTATTTAGCGGAACACTTTTCTTATATTTTTTTTAATGAGATTGATAAACGAGGTGGCCTGGTAGTTAATTATTCAGAAAGTTGGTGGAACACCTATTAAGACATTGCTGAACACAAGGGTTCCGCGGAACACAATTTGGTTGGTACTAATGGAAATAGTACCGGCTACATTGTTTTGTACATCATTTTTGTTGATTTTTTTTTTAAGGAAGTACTTTCAATATCATTGTCAAACATATGTCAATAATTTGAAACAGTGCAATGTTTCTTAACATTTTTATAAGGGGAAAATCCGCTATTAGATTTGTGAAAAATATTCATCTCTCTGTCTGTCACACTCTGATCTTAAAAACTAGAAGAGAAATTAAAAATTTTATTTCCCCATGGCTTGCAAAGTTGAGGTGCAGTGGCGTAGCATCCATGGGGCGAAGGGGTTCAATGAACTTGGACCCTAGACCGTTAGGGGCTCACGTCCGAAAAATGTTAAACATTTTACAAAGAAAGATTTTGACAACGCCAAATGACTCTTTTAAATTTTGCTATTTTGGACACTCAAAACGAAATTATGTTTTGAATATTCCCTGCAAGTAGGCGGATCCGATGGGGGCCGCCTCGGAGTTTCTGTGATAATAAAGACTCTCTTTGTATTTTTTATTTTATCTTTATTTTTTTAAATGTTATTACTTACATTCGTCACAAGAAATGTGTTTTTCCAAACTTAATTCTAGAAAGGGACCACACAACTTTTCCATATGAAGAACCAACAAGGGGAACTATGACTCAATAATTGCAATAAAAAAGAGAAACCTTAAAACTAGAAGAATACAAATGTCTATACATTTGAAAATATGAGTTTTGTTTTTAAAAGTATTGGTTTTAGCTTTTATGGGGAATATTATAATTTCAATACTAACGTCGTAGAGTAATATATATTATGGTATTAAGTACAAACATTAAAGAGGAACTGATACAAATTTAATTTTTTTTAAAGTTTTATTTCCTGAATAAAACACATAGAAACGCATTAAGATAATATAATTACCCTGTTATGAAGAAATACATCAAAATCAATACTGTAATATCATAACATGATTAATAATTGAAATGATAAAAAAAAAATTTCTAATTTTAATTTTAAAAGAACAAAAGACAAACATTAACAAATGCAGAAATATTTTGTTTATAAATATATGGAAGGTGAATATCTGAGATTTTCAATTTTACAAAAATTTTAATTTATCTAGCTCTGGTTTCACATGACCCCATGGTATCACAGTAGAGTTCAATAAAATATCTTCGAAATAGGATAGGGATTGTTTAAATTGTAAAGATTTTAATTTATATAACAAAATACAACTAATAACAATTAAACCTTAAATAAAATATTAATATTAATGATGATAATCTCCGAAAAAGAATGGCTGCCTGTTATATGATACAGACATTCGCCACGATGGTCTTTACTTTGAACACTGCCCACTTCCTGCTGTCCTGGAGGAGCTCTGGTCTAGGACGTGAACATTTTTTTTTCTGAACGAACGTCCGAAACTGAACAAAACATAGAGCTAGTAAACTGTCACATTTACATTATTAGTGGTAGTATTATTATTATCAGTTGTATTAAAGAATCAAATTCAAACCATATCACTGTCCTTTAAATTGCTATATTAGTTACCGTTTAAACTAATCCATTATCGTTACAACTGTCATGTTAGATCTGGATGGAACATTTCTTAACAAATAATAATATTTCTTACCTGGGGTCGGAAAACATTCGTTATGTTTTTAATATAAGACAAAGGTAGGTGAGTATGTACTTTTTAAAATTGTCACTGATTTTACATTTTATTTTCCCTTAACTGCATGTCCTGATAACTCCATGCAAAATTTATATTTCTAATAATTTTCAAAAGACATCACTGTGACGGTGTGACCAAACCATAACTAATGCAAGGAGAGGATAATTACGTCCTACCAAATATATCATCGTCATAGTTATACACGACTCGTTGAAGTTATAACTTGAAATCCAAATTCTCTGCGTTATAAGAAATACACTTACACTAATTATTGTCTTACAATTATGTACATACAACATCCATAAATGGGATATGGATGAAAAAACATGTTCAAACTTAATAACTAAATACAAGACAGACGGACAGACGGACAGACCAAGTGAATTGATATAAGCTTTATAATAAAAAAGGTCTCACACACAAAATAGGAAATACCCTATGATGTATGTTAATGCGGCCAACTTACTAAAAATAGGTGTCACAAAGTGGATAACTAAATACGTAAGTAAAATATAACAACTTTACCATAAAGGGTGATACTACAAAAACATGATTAGAGTTGCCATGTGGCGTGCCAACTTTACTTGGCTTACTTCCTCGTGGCCAAGTGGTTTAATCATGGTTCTAAATAATGCAGAAAGTGTTGTGGATAACATTTGCATATTATGACTCTAAGTTGCGCACTTTCATTAGGTGCGAGACTGTGCACCATGAGACACAGGACAGGGACACGAGAAGATAGAGGAAGTCAAAGATGGCCGATGATTAGAGATGAAAACAAGGACGCTTGTGATGTGATTAGTGTGGCTCTAGATCTAATTTCTTTTTGGTTATTAAACATTCAATTTTATTATTGTATAATCCTTTCAATGAGGTTATTTGGCTAAGTTATGTAATAATCTTTTTTTGATAAGTATTCCCTAAAATATATGACCTAACAATTATAATGTTTTATCATTTATATTGCGATACGTGCCAACCTAAAGTTTCGTATCGATAGCTTAATAACAATTTTTTTTTAAATCTGTGTTTTTAAATAAAGTTAGATCTTTTATTCCCAACAGAAGCAGCTTTGATTGCCTTTGTCAGTGACACCCATGTGAAGATGTGTAGACAGAAACCATTTTCCTTCGCCACCAAAAGTGTAGACCGGAGCGCCGCTGCTGCCTGGGCAGGTGCAAGCTGTGTAGCTGTAAGAGGTCAAGTTCTCATTTTCTTCGTCCATCAGATGCCGCTTGGTCCAGTGTCCGACGCTGATCTTCTTGGACTGTCCGTGAGGGTGGGACACGACAACAGTCAGCTTCTTGCTTTCTCTAAACTGAGAGTACTTTGCGTGGACGCTACGGCAGAGAGACTTGTACTTTGCAAATGACGTCATGAGCTTGTCTACTAGGGCCAGGTCGTAGGTGACACATTTTAGGACGCATTTGTCTCGCGTCGCGTTGGCACCGACTATGCCCACGCCTTGCAGGCTGGCGATGTCGGATAACATTTCATCAGCAGAGTCGTAGTTAAGGTGACATACAACCGACTCCGCCTCCGCGTTGTCATAGACTAGATGCGCCGCTGTCACTACTGTGATGACACCGTAACTGACTCTACGGTTTAAGAACCTTCCGAAACCTTTGCCCCCGTTGATCGCAACTTTTTTCTGCTTCTTCTTGACCATCCAGATTTGTCCCGTTCCGAAACGTAATCTGTTACCCCCTCTGACGTCATAATATGGGAACGGGACTTTGGTGTTTGGGTAGAACTTAGGCCGACTTTCGCTGGTGACGTTGAGGCTAATCAGTACAGTTAAATCCGATAGAGCGTTGACGAAGTTTAAAACTTCCTGGTCACGGTAGACTGAGGGCAGACAATCCAGGTTAAAAGTTTCTGGAGATATGAATTTCAAATGGCCCGGGTTTTTGTTGCATTTCTCATACAGTTCCGAGCGATGTATTTCACTTTCGCAAACTTCAACTTCCGGCTTCACTGTAACATACATAGAAACAAAACAGTAAAAGTAAACAATCTGTTGAATATAATAATATTTCTTCTCCTTATGAGATGAATTATTTAGAACAAAACATTGCAATCAATTGTAATCACGAATGTTGTTATATTAATCATTTTGGCACACTTTGACACTAAATTCCAATGACCCCATTCACCAATCGTTAACAAACTACATTGAGCCACGTGATTCTCTATCTCTACTATACAAATTACGAAATAATTTTTTAACAATGGTTATCACGTGACTTTGACATGTCCTAGGAAATCTTTATCTGTAGACAAAGGGTTAAAATAAGAGCGTTGAAAATGCTTTTAAAAAGCAACTTCAATAGATAGTTCAATAGATAGATAGTATTGATGTCTCTTGTCTCACTAGTTCTTTAGTAGGACCAGGCCAGTTAATAACTTATTGAAACATAGTACTTTTCATGTCAAATCATCACATTATATATTTATCATTAAAATAATTTTACTCATTTTTCATTGAATAAAATCATATTTTAATTATTTCTGCCATTTACATATATTGTTAATGTTGTAGTTTAATGATCATTAAATATCTTAATGTGACAATATTTGTTTATTCTTGCCTTGTGTCTTGTTTTTCCCACTACAATGCCAACCTCTTTCTCCATGTCTCTTGTTTTTTAAAGTCGTTAGCTTGATAATTATTCGGTTTTCTATGATTTCTTTTCAAAAATTGAAATAGAATGTCAAAGCTTTTATTAGATCATTAGGTCATCATAAGCCAATATTAACCTAAAGTGACGACCTAGCCTTAACTTAACCAAACTCGAATAATGAATCTGCTGAAAACTATTGAATACATTGAGAAGCATTAGACCTAAGTATCAAACATAGTTCTGGTAGCTGCCTGGTCGAGTGGTAAACGATTCAGACCATAGGTCCGAGTTCAAACCTGCCACCTGCAATCCCCTGCAGTCCTGCAGGAGGTTTGAACTAGGACGCACACTCTTTAGTCCCGAAAAAGTATTTAATTTAATCTGTTGTTTAATTTTAATTTAAAAACAAAGCTAAACACAGAGTTTTATTGTGTTCAGTTTAATGTCATTACATTTGTAATCACTTACACGTTGTTTTGTCTTGTTTGCTTACCTGTATGAGACATTCTGCTACCTGTTCACATGGTTAGGAAATACTTTGCAGTGACAACAACAACGCATGTGTGACGTCAGTGTTGTCGGTTGAGAAGAAATAAACTCGTGACCTGTCACATCACACACTACACACACGGATGTACTTATTAGTCTACTATATAACCAGAGGCGGAGCTCTAAACTTTGAATCTCTAGACCGTGACAGTTACCTCTGCACAGGTAAATCGTTTTATTTACCTGGACTATAACTTTATATTTGTAACATAATTAATAAAGAGATTGTTGTCAAATATTTCAGTCTCCTTTATAGAGTTCCCAGACAAGATTCGGGCTCGTGTCTTGACCAGGAAGAAGTCATACGACTTAGTGCGGTAAGCTCAGGGTGTCACAAACCCTATCAACTAACCTCCGAAAATTTCCCAATAAAATCGATGGCCAAATTGTCCTTTTTTGTTGAACTTTAATACAATGAGTTGATCACCCCCAGGTGGGTGTCTTCTGGTCCGGCCCGCACCTCACTGCGATATTAACACTTTCGTCATCCAGGAGTCTTTGCACTGAGTTTTGTGGCTGGTGAGACCTTTGTGAGCCCGTAATGTTCGGCTGCACATTTGGCAGGTTTTTCTGTCTGAACTCTAGCTGGAACTTGTGTCGGTTGGCTTGAATTTTTGTTCTAACGCGTTTATTCTGCAGCGCTGTTTTCTGCAATTTGTGTGCCAGTTTTCACAGCGCGACACAATGATGCTCTATCCTGTGCTTCAGTCTCCCAGGTTCAGGGTCAATGCTGAAGACTTTCAGAGAAACTTTGAGGTTTTCCCTGACGCGTTTTTTTTTTCACTTTGTATTGCTTCCCTTTCTTTAGTTGACCATAAAGGAGTCTTTCAGGGAGACGGGAGACGTGACCTGCTCATCCCAACTGTGACTACATTAAGATTTAGTGGATTCTTTGCATGTCCTATCTTCGGAGGTTTTGATTATCTGGTATTTTGTTTTGAACATTTAGTATTTATCTCAGGCAGATCATGTTGAAGGGCTTAAATTTTTAAAAATGTTTTATATTCTGTCCACCTTTTTTTTTTTGAGTTTGAGGTATTGAGAAATGTGGGTAAGGTAATAGCCCTAAAGACTCCTACATAGCTAAGTACTTGTGATGATACCTCGTTTTTTCCACACATTTTTATACAGTCTACCATAGTATGCACTGCCCTTGGTGATTAGCAAGTTGACTTCATCATTGATGTATCTTTTCTGGAAAAATGTGCTGCCAAGGTTGTTGAATCTGTCCACTGCTGTTATGTCCTGTCCTTTTATTTTGATGTGTCGATCTGAGTAGGTTCTCCACCTTGGTAGACTAATGTCCTAAATGGGAAGTACGTTTGAACTTGGCTTGGCTACCTATCTTAAAAAAAAGCTAAACACATATCTTTATTGTGTTCAGTTCGACACCCGACTTGGGCAGAGTTGTGTTTACTGAGCGCCTGAAGGCAGCACGGAAAAACCTTCTCCTAGATACCCCCTCCCCCCCTCCCCAGCCGGTCCACAATTGATATTGGACCAAAGCGCCCTGAGCATGCTATAAGCATGAAAGTAGCGCTATATAAAAGCCATAATTTATTTATTTATTTAATAACATGAAGATAAATGGACACACACACACACTTATATATATAGTAGAGCAATGAACTATAGTGACACACGCCTTTACTTTCAATTGCTACTGCGTTGTTTGTTGACTGGATCCGCTTGTTATGTACCAAGAGGTAAAAACCCAATCTATAATTAACTCTATTAAGACAAAAGATTTAAATTTAGATTCAAAATATTTGGAAGATTTCCAGGGGAGATAAAGAAATCACTGAAGGTGTTAAGCTAAAGCAACCAAGCGTTGAAAACAGCGTCTGCTTGCAGTGACTGCTGGTAGATCACGTGACTTGCCATCTTGTATTATCTACATTCTACACAACCTTTGTTTATCCTCGAGTGATTGGATGAGAGCAAATATTCGATCCTAAAAGCAGGGCCGGCCGCCAAGGCCTCCAATTATCTAAGGCCGGCCTTGCTAATAGATTGCCGCATAATTTAGCCTTATCTTCTTTTGCATTATTTAACGTAATTCCACGTTTTGTATATATATCATGGGCGTAGCCAGGATTTTTTTCGGGGGGGGGGGGGTTGGGGGGGATTTTTTTCTCCCCCCCCCTTCCCCCCCCCCCCCGAAAAAATAATTATAGTATGTATGTGTGTGTGTGTGTGTGTACATGATTTTTATTACATTCTGACCATTCATTCTTTCGAAAGATGTTTTTTATGCCCTACAATGTTTCTCCCTGGATTTAGTGGATAAATTGTAGACTCCCCGCCATTGACATCAATGGGGTCTGGGGGAGCGGCAAGCACTATTTCTGGTATTGAAAGCCAACAAAATGAATGTTCTGAGGTATCTACAGTAAATTTTCCTGCTATTTAAAAGTTTTATTTCAAAAACCTCAAATGCTATTCTCACTGCCTTACTGGCGCTAAGTTGTACTAGGATGTCATGGCAACCCTTAAGTATGCATAATTCATTTTGTCGGAGAACATGTCCCGCAAACCTCATGCAACGCTCTGTCACAACCTTACTAAGGGGTCGACTCCCAATTTGGCATATGATTTCCTTGATTTAGACCCGATCTCTTTAACTGACTCCTAAAATCTATCTTAGCCATCTTTGTTGAACCACATTTAGTGTTTTTCAATTTCGACAGATGACTTTTCAAAGCACTTTATTAATGGAGCCCCGCCACTGCTAGAAATGTGTAACCTCCCTAGAATACGCTCTTGGAATTAGCCGACTATAGTTTGCTTTAGATTTTATATCGCCAATTCTAAGTTAAAATTCCATTTTCATTAATTACATTAAAAAGAAATGTCACAGCATGTCATATTTTATTAACCAGTTAACAAATTACATGTATGTACAACAGCATTGAAATACGCCCATTATATCACAAGCTATGTCAGAAAAATTGCATTTTTATATGAACATTTTTATGTATATTTGAGTATTCCAATTATAAGGTAGTGGAGCTTTCAATAATAATACTTTAATGAATACAAAACTAAAGGTGTACGTTTTTTTAACACAATAAGTAGTACAAATATCAAAGATATAACAGAGACTCAGGTCTCAAGGAGACTGACGCTAAGAGGAAGAAAGAAATGCTTTATGCTACGGTGCACTAAAAGCATATTGTTTCAACTTGTCATTGCACACAACAATCAAAAGTACGCACTGTTTTGTGCACTGACCTAGACAAGACCTAGACGTAGTGTTTTGGAATGATAACAGAGTTTCGCCCTAGTATCGAAGCAGAGAAATGTTAGAATTGTGAGTCGAAGTCGGACTATTCTCAGTATTTGTCTAACGATCTCATCTCAGAGTGTGAATAAACATAATCTTATCTTATCTTCTTGTCTCATTGATTAGATACGTTTCTTCAAAAGATAAGATAATTACGTCCTGCCTGCATCCATGTGCTGACTGTTTAAAGTCATTTCTTCTCCTAATTTAGGCAACCCATTTAATGTGTTAATAATAACAGGGAAGATGGAGCACGTGTACAAATGTGTTGTAGAGCATATGGAATAAGAAATGTGCTTTTATTTTTCTGTCTCAGTATTTTATTATCATGACATTGACTCTTTTTTAATAGAGTTGATTACTTAAACAAAATATAACAATCTGTGCTATTCAGACACCCCAACCTCCGCTGCTGTAGTTTCCATTGGTACTTGTGCCACTGTGGGCTAAGGTGTACCATACCTTGCCTAAGAGAAACACTGGTGCACCGCTGCTTCCCGCGCACGTGGCGGCATTATAAGTGTAGGTAGTGTCTATGAGTCCACGCTGGTCACTGAAATTGTGTCTGTTGATCCAACAACCGACTGTCACAGCTTTAGCGCGGCCATGGGGATGAGAGACCACTACAGTCAGCCGGTCATCCCTGGCGCTGGAGCTGTACTTCTTAAACACACGAATGTAAAGTTTCTTGTAGTCTGTCACAAGTTGCGCCAGCTTGTCCAGAAGATCCTCATCACACGTCACGCAGTTAAGGATACACCGGTCGCGTTCCAAGTCACCAAAAACACCCGCAGCGACGCCTTGAATGACTTTAGCGTTCCGCCTTACCTCGTCGTATCCCCAAAGGACCTCCGAGCACATGCCTTCTGAGCTGTCGAACACGACATGAGTGGCGGTATAGACGTACACACGACCCCACACCTTGCTGGCCTCACCGCGACTCTTGCACTTGCTACATGGGCAGCTGTCCTCCGTGTATTTCCGAACTCCCCAAATTCTTCCAGACCCCGTCCGGAGTACGGACTTTCCCCTCAACTCGTACATCGGATACTTGGCGTTGGAGCGTGGATGAAATTGGGGCCGGTTCAAGCTGGTATACGTCACACTGACTCTTACGGTCAGCGCGGCCAAAGTTTGTACAAGTTTGACTATGTCGACATCTTGATAGTCTTCTGGTAGGTCATGGATGGAAAAACGATGGACTGGAATGAATTCTTTATGTTTGGGATGTTTGGTGCATAGTGATAGATGCCTCTCTAGCCCAGCCTCACCTTCCAAACTTATTTCAGTCTCATGTTGATAGTCTACGTTTGTTTGAAGAGAAGATGCCAGACTTTCATCCAATGGTAAGACAAGAGTCTCTCGACCAGATTTTGTAATGGTTTCATCAGCAGCCTATGAAAGAACAATTTAAAATATTAGAGGTTATTACAATATCTCTATTCAAGTCAGAACTTCATAGAGCCTAGAGGGTGAGGGGAAGCTGGAGGGTGGAACCTAGACACGGATCTCAAAAACGGCTCTAGCGATTTTTCTTAATATTTAACAGTTGATGTTGATCGCTGTGAAAAGAATAACTAGCTCGTTTGTCCCACGGGGAAAACTCTAGTTTGACTTATAAATTAAAGAAAAAAGTGCCTATGAAGGCAAACATGGCGTAGACAGTCGTAATGTACAATAAATAATTGTTTATTACATTGGTTTCATTTTATTGATAGATTATTTCAGCTTTGCCTTTGCTTATGTTTTTTTCATAGATCCTAGATCTAAATGTGAAGTGTGTATCCAGTTCTAGCTGTCTATATTATGAAAGTACCAACAAAATTACACAGGTTTAAAATACCCTCTGCCTCAAAGGCAGTGGCGTAGCATCCATGGAGAGAAGGGGTTCAATGAACCCGGGCCCACGACCATTAGGGGCCCACAGTCTGTGGCGTTCAAACAAATCGCGCAAAGGGGTTGATTGCACTTGGGTCCATAACTCTTGATCAGTTGGGGCCCACTTTAGAGATAACACTAAAGGAAAAAATAATTGCACTTTTGTAAAGTGTGATATAAAATAGAATCTGAAAAACTCCCTTCAAATATCCTATATGCTGCATGAAACTTTATATTAATTTTAAAACATTAACCCGTGTTTAAATCTAGAGTGTATGCACCAGCGGCTTGGATTATTTTAAAGTAAGGAACTACTTTCCATCAGGTTTATTGTCATGTTGGCTAGCCCTAATTTTTTATTCATGTCTCTTCAAAAACCATTGATAGAATTAGTATTAAGGGGGAGGGGGGGGAGTTTGGTCTACAAAATATAAATGTCTAGCACTTTATAATTATTCATTTTTATCAAACCTAAATATGTTTCTTTTATTTTCCGTATTTAAAATATTGATTTTTTTTTTGTTTACACACAAATACATAGATACAAATCTCACTATCCAGGCTCTCTGCAAACTGCACCATACACCACCAACTTAAAGAACTTGACAAGTCAGGGCTCCAAAATAACGTAAAGGTTTAATGTCCATAAATAACAGCCAATACTGTACAATTGGCAGCACGGAGAACAGTACAAATAGCTCTGCGATAACAAATATCTCTCCGATAACACCGTTCCGCCGTATCAAGTCTTGCACTGGTCTCTCCGTCTCGTTCCGGGCTTGCACTGCGTTCAACAGTTCGGGACTGACTTCACACACTTGGGCTCGATGTGTCGGACTCGATCACAGACCAAGATCAAGACGCCGGTCGTCTCAACTGTACTTGACAGTACTCCGCACTGAACCGTCGTAATGCTCCGTACAGAATCACACCGTTGAACTGTGCTGTAGTCGACCGTGTTCTGAACTCCTGTCGTGAACCCACTTTCTGAACCGTCTTGACTGCGACACCTCCGCTCTTTATATAGGGTCCCTACTGGCCTTCTAGAACCGGACAGAACGCCGCTTGACGTTTCTAGGTGGTCAGATGACTACAATTCTCGTGACGCTAATGAGCTCTGTTCACGACGGCGATTCTTCCCGAACCCTCTTGTTGACACTCGTCTCGGCCGATCGTCGTACTCGTCACGGTTGACCGCTCGTCTAGCGCTGGCCTGGGGCGATTTGCGTTGAATGACTACACTCACATCACTACCCCCATCTGTGCCACCACCAGGTTTATAGCAATAAAGACATAAAGTTTGAGATATTGACTAACTAAACAAATATTTAAAACTATATCCGATCCGACAAAGTAGATACTGTATTTGTGCGTAAGTCTTCGTCACATTGTTTCCTTGCCCTCTGTATTGTGTTCAAAATGTTTACAACAAAATTTAAAAAAAGGATCATTAAATATTAAGCAAACAAAAGAACCATAAAAGTCAATGTATGTTATATAGTTTTTGTGCTTGTGGTACTCTAATGAATGGCGAAACCGAATTGAAGAGCTGGTTTATAACAAAGACCCAGATGTCTACATTAATCATGTAATATTTTCTTACTCTGAACAATGCTTAGTTTTTGGTTCATTGTTCTTATAGAAAATTAATACCATTATATTTAAACAGAAAACTCTGACCTGATTTATTCAAAAGTGCTATGAATCTGACATGAAAACAAAGCCTCACAGATTCTAAACGAAATAATAGCCCTGTTGGGCGATGCAGTGCTGATAAAAATACCGGTACTATAGCAGGTCATAGCGGCGATATTTTTCTCTTCATTTGCACTTAAGTCATATCAAAAGTTGATCAAATTACTGAAATTAGCTCCAAATATCGAATAATGCACCTGGTTGCATGTGGCCTCAGAACGAGACAGCTGGAGGTCACTTTCAGAGGCCTCGGGATACATATAAATGACAGACGTAGACGGCGAAAAAAAACTAAATCGCTGGCAAAATACGTAGGCCACGACCGGGGCTGCGTAGTCACACTGAATACTGCACTCCTCATTAATCTTCGGACTCGAAGAGAAGCCTTTTTGTCATTTCTTTACAATTACTTGACAGATTTCATTGACATAAAATATTGTCGTCATGTTTAAGTCGCAAATGTCCAGTTACATTTCAAGTGCAAACGACATACGATTGTATGATGCCACAATCATTCTAGTCGCATTTGACCCAGATGATAGTGCCATAGCATATTGTTCAGAGATGCAATCCTTTAAAGAAACCTTTCATAATGACAAATCAAGTCTGTGTACAAGATTTTGATGTTTATTTTTTTTTATTTTAATATAAACAGTTACATTAGGCTGTTTTTTTCTTAGACAATTACATTTTGTCACTACATTTTCTAAACAATGTCACAGCATGCATCTTATTTCTAACTTTGTCTGTATCAATTTGTTGAGCTTAGCGGTCACTATCAAAATTTAGTTTAGAATTTTAGAAATAGCTGCAGTGTTTACTGAATTGCTACTTAGAAGGCCAGAATTAAATGATGGAAGTAGAATTAGATTATAACTTGTATCAATATTGAAAACGTTTCTCCTAGAAGTGTTTTAGGCATATAGAATGTGTAGAAAGTACAACTCATCAAACATTTCTTTATTCATTTGAAGTATCTTTAAGTCACTTAATTCTGTTAAGACATTGTACAAACATTGATTTTTAAGACACTATTACTTGTTGGAGTCCTAACTGAATCAGACGTAATGACATTGTTACTAATTACTAATTGCATTGAAACGTCTTTTGATAAATACACCGATACAAATAAATTATTCAATTGTTTTGTCGCAATTAAATTTATCTTTTTTGGGAGGGGCCCCATCAAAATATTCTTGAACCCGAGCCCACGGGTACTTCGCTGCGCCACTGCTCAAAGGGTTGTGACTTTGGTACTCTCAAGTACAGATACTGAAGTGCTTGAGGTCACTGCAAGAAACAGAAACATTATGAAACATTAAGAAAAATAACAATTTCGGTTCAAAGATTTTGTTACGGTTACAATTGGACGTGTTTACGTAGACCCAGCTTTGACCTCCTTATTTTTTCCCATTTAAATAATTATAATCTCAATAAGAAAAACTTAAAATGAATTATTTTGTTTACCTATTGAATCTATTCATACAATAAGATAAGAAAATAAAGGTAAGGGGTTAGGGTTATCAGGACCGGATTTAAGTAAGCGTAGTCCCCACTTATTAGTAATAAAACCTGTATCTAAAAGCATGCCAAATTTTAGAAAAAAAAAAAAAAAGAGTATTTGTAAACTTAATCTCTTTTTTCTTCTTTATCAAAAACAAAATTGATATACATATTTTAGTCAAAACATTTCTTTTTAGTTTATACAGAATAAGTCCTTGGGTTGAGGACCTGCCGTAAATCCAGAGCTACATTTATATATTACGCGCGGTCACTTGTTAACCACGACCGAGTTACAAACCGTAAGAAATAAAGTGTTGACGAAATAAAAGATATAAATGTAAAACCAAAAGATAAACTATAACTCGTTAAAAATTAAAATATTTGCTTAACTCTTTCGTTGTTATCCTGGGGCAGTATACCTGCTTCACCATCCCTAAATCCGGCCGTGGATTATAGCGTTACTATCTAAGGTGAAATGAGTAAATGATGTTACATACTATTACTACTAGAGTGCAATTGAATATTTAAAAGTAAACAATAACACAAATTCCACTTACCATCGTTGTACCATAAAGGTGGAAACTCATACATTAAACTGCACTTCAGACTTGAATAACGGACTAAATCTGTAACGTTGTCATGTTAAGTAGGCCTCTTATGTGACGTGTAGGATGTCACAATCCATAGCTACACTACACAGATTACACTGTGACCACCATGTCAGTGACGAAGGCCGTGACGCTTCGGAATATACTTAAACAAACATTGATAAGCGAACCTTGAGGTCATGGGGATGTGTCAGGTGGAAATTCCAGGAACATGACGATGTATCCAGTTATAAGTATGAAAAGACCAGGGACAAGTAAAACATTACTAGAATACTGAGATGGATGTAAGTTAGTCATACTTTCAGAGGCTAAGATGGGAGAGGCATGGGGAGAATTTGAAAATCTTCCCCGGGCCCTCACTTGAGAGGGGCCTCCAAATGAGTGTTTTTTACAATTAAATTAAATATTAAGCAAAATGCAGGGGACTCCAAAGAGGTCAAGCCCCGGGTCCCCAAATGATGGCAAATTCTTAGCTACGCCACTGAATACTTTGTTGGATTTAGGTAACTGAAGTAATACTAATACAGAGATAAGAAGTCAGTCACTAAAACATAGTAGGTTTTGTAAAGTTGAACCAAACTATAAAACATGGGGAATGTTTTCGACAAATACAAATATGCAATGAAAGAAAAACAAAGTCGTTTAGAAAGATGCACTCCTTATTCTCACTAACCCCAACCATTATGAATGACCAACAAAGTGGTTTTAAAAAATTATAATTATCTTATTCCTGTTCAACTAGTGACCCAGACTTTACACTCAAAATGCCAGGGTGCTATAATAAATCTAAAAAAAAAACTTCGATGGCTCCAATAGGAAGCGGATGATGATGTATAAGTTCTCATTTAATTCATTACTTCCCAGTAAGCATTGCACAATGACCATCTTCTATGAACAGTCCCGCAAATTATTTCTACAGAAGTCGCAGCTTTTCAAAATGTTCAAGTACGTTTATTTCCTTTCTTAAACTCTTTACCGAACACAAAGAAACATTTGAGTTGTGTGCGGTAATCCCCGCTAAGCGCGTATTTAAAATGAAAAGATAAGCCAAATTTATTTTATGATAACATTTGTATACAAAAAAAATGTTATAATGGTGAAATAAGAGTTTTTATTTTGTGATCAATTAAATACTATTTTGTTTTCCAAACATATACATAAACTATCAAATTTCTAGAAAAATCGTTAGAGACGGTTTCGAAATATCCGTGTAGTTTCCAGTTGTCCCTCAGTTTTTGTGTGTGTGTAAATTTTGGAATCCATGAAGAGTTGGCAAGCTGATAGAAGTGGAAAATTGGATCATCTAGCATTTCAATACCCAGACTTTCTCTTGCTTCTCGTAGTTAAACATTTCAATACCTTGACTTTCTCTTGCTTCTCGGAGTTAAACATTTCAATACCTTGACTTTCTCTTGCTTCTCGGAGTTAAACATTTCAATACCCAGACTTTCTCTTGCTTCTCGTAGTTAAACATTTCAATACCTTGACTTTCTCTTGCTTCTCGGAGTTAAGCATTTCAATACCCTGACTTTCTCTTGCTTTTCGTAGTTAAACATTTCAATACCTTGACTTTCTCTTGCTTCTCGGAGTTAAGCATTTCAATACCCTGACTTTCTCTTGCTTCTCGGAGTTAAACATTTCAATACCCTGACTTTCTCTTGCTTCTCGGAGTTAAACATTTCAATACCCTGACTTTCTCTTGCTTCTCGGAGTTAAGCATTTCAATACCCTGACTTTCTCTTGCTTCTCGTAGTTAAACATTTCAATACCCTGACTTTATATTGCTTCTCGGAGTTAAACATTTCAATACCCAGACTTTCTCTTGCTTCTCGTAGTTAAACATTTCAATACCCTGACGTTCTCTTGCTTCTCGTAGTTAAACATTTCAATACCCTGACGTTCTCTTGCTTCTCGTAGTTAAACATTTGTTGTAATGGGCGCAGTTATAAAGGTAACATGCGAATACTTTGTGTGAAGCTTTTCAATTCACAATGAAATGAGACTCAAATAAGTTATAAATAAAGTTAAAAGTTTTGTGTTTACAGAGAGGTGAAGATGAAGGTGAATGTAAAAGAAACAAATAACTTACAAAAACAATTTATACTAATAAACGCTATCCTAGAATTTAAAAATGAAGAGATACATAAAATAGCATTTGCTTAATGTAAAGATATACATTGGCCATCATAGAGAATAGTATTACTAGATTACAACAATAGCCAACAATCTAATCGCTACAAACATACGACCCTTTTCCTGTATTGAAATTGTACAAAGTGACAGAGCCTCGCTTGGTTGAACAAAAAAATGCCTATGAAAGATATTTACTCGAACATATTTTTGTCATATTTTTGTAAAATGAAATTCAACGCTCGGGAAATGAACGCTGTCGCGTACGCGTGAAGTTTACTTTCTTGTCTGATCCCCGTGGTTTTAGGTCTAGGAATACATTTGCATTTGGCGTTTTTTGTTGTTTTGTTTTTGTCAAGAATAGTGTATGCGTTTTGCCTCACGCTTAGTTCTAGTATTTTTCTTTAGCGTAGAAGACGTTCTGGCTGAGGTCTCTTTCTGTGCGACAGTTTGAACTGTTTACCCGTTTTAACGGTACTTTAATGTATCAATCAGTTTTATAATCTGTGATTTAGCAGCAACACTAAATCTAACTTTATTCTTCGTTTCAGGGTGTTAGGTTTGGGGCTGCGATGTATTGTTTTGGTTTGAGCTCGCCCTTGGGGCCGTGACTGACCCAGTTCTTGGGCAGGTCTAGCCTTGATGTGTTAGTTGAAGTTATTGGATCGTGCGTGTGGCCGAAGTTAAGTATGTGTATGCGCGCATGCGAGTTATTTAGTTTAATTACTAATATAAAGACAACCTGCATCCATTAAACATCAGATCTGAACGAAGTGGTCGTCTCCTTTCCATTAGGACTACAACACAAAAATTTAAAAACTCCTTGATCCCACTTTCGGTCAGAGCGTTGTAAGGTCATCTGTTGTCATCGAGAAGTACCTGTTCATAGAAGTCTGAGCGCTGGTTGTGAGAGTGTATTTGTTTCGTGTGTGAATGTTGCTCATATTTCCATCTATATTGTTATTCTTACGTTGAGCTGGTCAAACAGAATTTCCATTTGATTGTCTTATCTCTTGTTGTTCTTATCTTAACTGTTTTGTAAGTTAAACTTCCTTAATCATTTGCATTTTCTCATTAAATGTTTTATCGTAAACGTTGATGAGTCATTTCATCATCATCATCATCACCATCATCATCATCATCATCATCATCATCACCATCATCATCATCACCATCATCATCAAACTCCATTTGAGTGAGCTCTTGAGAGGCTCAAATCCTCTCTTGCAAAAGCCCTGGACAGAAACCCTGCTGTCTTGCGTAGTGCACACATGTCAACATACAGGTCGAGAAATTTTGGTTTCCCAGACCTGTCGAGACGGAGATCAGCAAGTCTGGGGCAGTCAAACAGAATGTTTCCTCTTCTTCCCCGCAGCGGGGGCACCGTGAATGGAAATTTGGCAATAGCCGTGAGAAATATAAGTCATTTAGAGTTGGTGAACGTGTATTCAGTGTTGGTTGTCGATATGTACTTAATAATAATAATAACAATATCTCTTATATAATGTTTATAACACGCTCAGAGCGCTACGGTCCAATCTCTTGGACCAGTGTTGGGGGGGGGGGGGGGGTAATCTGGGAGAAGGTTTTCCGTGCTGCCTTTAGGCGCTCAGACAACACAACTCTGCTCGAGTCTGGTGTCTCGCTCCAGTCTCCAAGCTATGGGTGGCGGCGGGGGAGGGTCGCCCGTAATAGAAGAGGCAATCGGCGCCGCAGATAACATCCGCCGAGCTATTGGAGCTGTCGTTTTAATGCAGTGGGCGCCTTCACATTGCGACGTGAGGGGCAATGAAACGACAGACGCCCTCACAAGGGAGGGTGCTTTGGCAGCCACACACCTCGAGGCACCAATCACGCACTTACAAGCAACGGCACAAATCCGAGCACTCATTCATTAGAAGTGGTTAAAGTCCTGGGAGGAATTTGACAGAGCATATGGTGTCTGGCAGCACATGCGTCACCCAGATCGCGACGATCCATGGTGGCGACTGAGGAGGTCAGAGCAGTCAATTATTGCGCAGTGCAGAACGGAACACTGTCCTATTGGAGCATACTTTGCCCGGTTTCGCACGAACTTTGACTCCCGATGCCGTCACTGTGGAGAGAGCGTCGAAACAGTGTCGCACGTCTTGTACGAGTGTCCCCAGCTCCGCGAGCTAAGGGGGGACTTGCCTGTGCAGTCATTCGACTTGTATGGTAGCTACGAGGCACTACGCCGAACGTCTAAGTTTCTTGCCAGAGCACTACGGGAGGACTAGTCCTTCCTGCTCCGATTTTTCAATAGGAGTTCATTTCAGGTGTCGCATCTCGAGCCCCCCTTCATAGATAGCCAAGCCAAACCAAGTTCAAACGTACTTAGCCTTTCGACCACGCTTCCCACTTAGGACATTGGTCTGCCAAGGTTGAGAACCCGGTTATTTATATTATCCCCTAGGCTAGACTTGTAAAGCCCACCGTGACAACTGCCAAGGGTAGACTTGTAAAGCCCACCGTGACAACTGCCAAGGCTAGACTTGTAAAGCCCACCGTGACAACTGCCAAGGCTAGACTTGTAAAGCTCACCGTGACAACTGCCAAGGCTAGACTTGTAAAGCCCACCGTGACAACAGCCAAGGCTAGACTTGTAAAGCCCACCGTGACAACTGCCAAGGCTAGACTTGTAAAGCTCACCGTGACAACTGCCAAGGCTAGACTTGTAAAGCCCACCGTGACAACTGCCAAGGCTAGACTTGTAAAGCCCACCGTGACAACTGCCAAGGGTAGACTTGTAAAGCCCACCGTGACAACTGCCAAGGGTAGACTTGTAAAGCTCACCGTGACAACTGCCAAGGCTAGACTTGTAAAGCCCACCGTGACAACTGCCAAGGCTTGACTTGTAAAGCCCACCGTGACAACTGCCAAGGCTTGACTTGTAAAGCCCACCGTGACAACTGCCAAGGCTAGACTTGTAAAGCCCACCGTGACAACTGCCAAGGCTAGACTTGTAAAGCCCACCGTGACAACTGCCAATCCAAAAAGTTGTTTAATTAAATGATTCGCTAGTTCTAAATGTCACTGTACATGCTGATTTGAATAGAGAATCCATAAAGTGCTCCCAATGGTCTATAAATCCCGCATCTTACGTCGAGTAGTTTTCCATTGCATCATTTGCTTACAACCTTTGGCTTGTTAGTGTCTTCACAGGGCAACTCTTGAATACGCTCATACGTTTAATATTGATGTTAGTAAATTCATTATGGTCTTACTACGACATATAATGTCGTGTATAATCTATAGTTCATACCGTTAGAAGGTAAAACATGTACTCTCCTATTCAATGAAGTAACACATCTTTCCTTAATAGACTTAAAAACATTTCCTTACTATTCTAAAAAAGGTTTCATCAAATCCATTTTTGTAGAAAAAAATGTCCGGAGCAGTAAATTCTAAACTGAGTGACAAGGGCGCTCGAGTTTCAATCCCGACTCAAACAGATATATTTGCTGAGCGTCTAAAGGCAGCAAATAAATTTGCTCCCACAAGGGAAGGCCTTAACAATTGCTATGCCTTATGTGAAACGGATTGCGCGGGGCCCAGTCTAGGTAGGGATAAGCATAGCGTCAAAATTAAGATTTTGTATTAGAAAAAAACATTCGGCTTTGCAATAATTTTTTAAAAGAAAGTTGACGATGCCGTTTTTTTTTAATCGTGCGTAGGATTGGCACCCCAAAATGACAATTTTGTCAATTTTTCAAGAGATTTTTAATTATTTCAGATTTCCCGGACTTTTAAAAATATATTCTGCAATTACAGGAGATTTCCAGGAGACCCTGGAAAATCAGGAGGCTGAGGAAATCTTATTATATATTAGTATTAATGATTAAATTTTATAATTTACATGTATAATTAGAGCGGGGCCTATGAGAATGCTGGGCCCACTAAGACCGCAAATGTTGCAGTGGCCTAAGTCCGGTCCTGGCTCCCAAAGACCCTTCCCCCCCCCCTCCCAGACAGACAAACAGAGTTAGTTGATATAATCTTTGTAAAAAAAAATTTAAATTGCTTTTTTTAAATCTTCTCATACATTTCTATTCTATCGTAAATTTCGCATTAAGGAATTGCAAACATTGTAGTTTTAGTGCTATTAAATGGAAACCGTTGTTATATATATACTGAGCGCCTAAAGGCATCACGGATACCCTAGATTAGCTAGATACCCCCTCACCCACTGGTCCACAACTGAGATTGGACCATAGCGCTCTGAGCATGCTATAAGCATGAAAGTAGCGCTATATAAAGCCAAAATAATTATATATATATATATATATATATATATATATATATATATATATATATATATATATATATATATATATATATATATATATATATATATATATATATGTATGTATGTATGTATGTATGTATGTATGTATGTATGTATGTATGTATGTGTGTGTGTGTGTGTGTGTGTGTGTGTGCATGCGTGTGCATGTGTGTGCATGTGTGTGTGTGTGCATGTGTGTGTGTTTATGCATAAATTTTTTAAAAATATATATAATTATTTAGTTGTATTATTACGGAAGAAAAAAATTTGTAGGTTTTGTTGTTTATGGTTTTTGTTTGTTTGTTTGTTTGTTTGTTTATTTGTTTATTGTTTTTTACGTATTTTATAAAATGTTCACACTTAAATAGTGAAGGTGGTTTTAACTTTGGTGAAAAGTGTAATAGAGCCTAGCACAAGATAGTAATGTTTAATTAGGCCAATAGATTCATCAATACTTGTTCATGTTTTTACACAAACCATTGAAGTGTGGTGCTGTAATCTGTCACATTTTGTTTGTACACAAACAATTGAAGTGTGGTGCTGTAATCTGTCACATTTGGTTTGTTCCTCGAGTTCATTTCAAAACTTTTATAAAAACATTTATAGCCAAAAAAAAATAGTTTTGAAATTAATGTAACAAACGGTCGACCTCGAGTTTTCCTAATGTGGACTATAAGCTAAGAAAGTTTTGTTTGTTTGTTTGTTGTTGTTGTTTTTTGTTTGTTTGTTTGTTGTTGTTGATATAGTATAGGTCTTTTAAGAAAATGAGTGATTGTGTATTGTTTCCGAAGTATTTTTAAGAGTCGACATTCAACATTTGAACTTGTGAATACGCTTTCGGAGCTCTCACCATGTGAAGCGTGATTAGTAGAAGATTAATGGGAGATAGTAAATAAAGGCAGTGAAGATAATAGCGTCAACGACTTTTACCAATAGCATAGAAACATCTTCCACTTAAATGATCAATTTGTATTTAATTGTTGTTCACGGTTGTGGAGTGCTGAGTAATGCGCGACAGCTGATGCCTCTATAACTCTTCTGATGAAAGGGAATACGCGACCAATCCTCCGAATAGTATAAATAACATGATGGCATAGATCTAGATTTATATAGTGTTGTTACAGAAGCACATTTCAATCGCGAACAGCGCTTTGATCCAGCCAGATGTATACAAGGAAGTATATTTCAACCAGTCAACTGGGAAAAGGCGTATACATATTTATAAAGTCTATGTCAATGTTTCTAGTACAGAATGCAGGATGCAAAATAGCTCTAATGTCAACAGCACACTTGATGCGGTCAGGTCAAGGACAGAGTCCTAGTTCCGTATGATATTGTTTGTTTAAAATCAAGCCTTGCAAATATCATCAAGGTCAAAATATCGGCAAACATTTCAGACAAGGAAACTGAGCAATTGACTGGAATGATAAATACAAGTTCTAAAGATCTGATAAAATCATCAGCAATCAAATGAGAGTCATATTCAGATTTAAAATCACAACTTTAGGTACTCATTGTGAACATTTTTAAAAGTAGATATTTATTTTACCTTTAAAAAGTAATTTATAACAAGATTACAAAGAGAGTTTGTGTTATCAAACAAACTCAGAGGCCACCCCGATCGAATTCACCAATGGACCAGGAATATTCAAGCCATAGTCTTGTTTTGATCGTTGAAAGTAATAACATCGGGCACTAAAAAATTAATAATTATAATTAAATTATTTTTTCTCATTTAAGGTTTAAATCTTTCAAAATGAATTTTTATCAAACAGGAGTGCTTTTCAATTACAAGTTGTTTTTTTTTTTATATATTCATAAAGTCAATTTCCCCTTTCAGACCTAGTGATCTATGGGGCAGATTATGTAAGGTCATCTGTTTCTGTGGCCCGCGGTTAACAAGGGTGTCATGTGGTAAGCATAGCGACCACCCACCTTTCCTTTTCCGCAGTTTGTGAAATAATTACTATTGCCGCTGAAGAGTGACACCAACTTGAACTTACTAAGCCGGACTTCCCTGCTTGAAAAAATTTTGAGCCATACAGATAGTAGATTTCTACGCCGTGTTGTCTACAGAAACCTTGCACATTTCCGAAAACAATTGCTGCGTAGGACCACAATGTTTACAAGCACTTAATTTAGTAGAAAACTGTTTCAGTTATAAGACACCTGAAATCCTTGTTACGTAATTAGCTTATGGGTGTACGTAAGCCTAATGGAGCCACGGGAATTGTAATAAAACAATTTAAAATGGGTTAATCTTTATTTCGAGGCGCTGTGGCTGAGCGGTAATGCGCTTGGCTTCCGAACCGAGGTCCCAGTAAGAATCCTGGCGAAGAATGTGATTTTATTTTCGGGATCTTTGGGCGCCTCTGAGTCCACCCAATGGGTGCCGTACATTAGTTGGGGAAAGTAAAGGAGATTGGTCGTTGACCATAGGTCAAAGAAACAAATAGATGACCTTAACATCATCTGCCCTATAAACTGCAAGGTCTATCGCAACTATTCTCTATTTCATGTTTGTGTATCTTTTCGTTAATGTGGCCCGCAACACAATTGTCGGAAATTAAAATGGCCCGCAGGCCGTTTAACGTTGGGCATCACTGGGCTAAATAAATAGCAAAACAAAACTCCTGTGGGAGTGTCCAAGGAAATGCTAGAGCTCTCCCATTGCACGGTGCGGGGTTGAAAGAGAGCTTCCAGGTCCCTGTCAATAATCCATGCACCGCTCCTCAAGGGACCGTTACACTAATGGCGAGTCCTGCATGGTTAGCTTGGTACAACATAGGAAAATGGCGGAAGTTCCCGGTGTACTCGGCCTTCGGCCATGCATTCTAGTCCTAGCGCCCGGAGTGCCAGATATATCGGAAATAGCAATGCTTTACTTGGATCTCTTCCAGACAGAACGGTTGTTCAAGCAGGCTTACACGCCTAGAGTTCGAAGAGCCTTCGGCTCAGCTCTTTTCACAATCAAACGGTCCCAAAACACACCTATAGTGAAAAGACATACTTTTTAAAACATAAAATCCTGATCTAGAAAACACAAAATAATTTAAGACAGTTATAGGCTTACTGATGTGAACTCTCCAACATGAAAAATGAGAATGAATAATAATAAAATAATACCACAGGGCAAAATGTTCTGAATATTTATTTTATTTGTAATTTGTATTTATTTTTATATGGAAAGATTTATTCAAGGGAGCCAACTTATTTTTTTTAAATCTAGTACTTGGGAATTTATAAGTAATCTACCTTTTATCATGATTTGTATAAAATTATATAAAAAACCTAATTTGATAATTTGTTTCTATTTAAGGAATACTGTTTTAGCAGCCTTTTTCAAATTATTATCTCGAGCTTGATAATAAATTTATTATAAATTTAGGCCTGGGAGTAAATATCCTTCCATTCAAACACGATAAAAAGACAAATATACAGTGATTTTAAAATCGTCCACACATCATCCGAAGAATTAATCGAAAGATCTGAAAGGCGTACCTTTTTATTAAAGTCATCTGTGCTACTGCGTAAAAGAACAAGATCTAACATTTATATAATAGTAATATGCACAGGTGGCCAAACCTTTTGACCTATTAGATCTCATTTCAAGTTAACTCCATTGACACAGATTGACCAAACTGTACAGTACAATGAGACTAAATCTGTTTTTAATTTAAGACGGTTACAATTATGGATAACTAAACTGGGTCAGATAAATGTTGATTGCGTATAGACAAAAAAAAAGACTAAGCATGTAGATCAGATTGTGTTTGTTTGTTTGTTTGACTTGTTTCGGATGTTCCTTCAGAGTTGAAGATAATTACTTCCTAGTCCATGGGAGCGGGCAGGGTTTGAACCCGGGACCATCGATAAATCTGAACGACAGTCCAGCGTGCAAACCGCACGACCAGGCGTGAGTTTCTAACACAAGGTTTTAACGACAACATCTTTCAAAGTCGATGTACTTGACCACAGGCAAACATCAAATGGCTTGTCAGTTTGTATACTTGATGATCACCCCCAGTCACCCAAAAACGTAGATGCCGCTTAAGGCTTGCCCCAACTGCCTCTTTGGCAGCCCGGTGAGCTTAGAGGGACGCACATGTAAAATTTGTTGTTTTACTTAACTTATTTCCACTCACCCTGTCGGTCTGGTAAAAGGTTTGTACACGTTATCTCTCCCACACCTTTTCTCGAATCAAGTTGAAACCAGGCATGATTATTTATTAGCAGAGAGAAGACTTTAATCAATGAATCGATCATTAAATAATTTCTCAATTAATTACTAATAATAAATTACTTTGAAATTTATGATGGAAATAACTTTATCATTAAAGATGAATATGGACTCTCTAGTGAAGCTCTTTGTTTATATAAGTTTTTTTTAATATATTTTTTTTTTGTTTTAAAAAAGGTGAGAATGTCTGGAAACATGTTGTGTCATGGCTATAAATAGCTGTCCTGGAAACACCAATCAGTCTAAAAGCTTAGTGAGTCCTGAACAGCTATATCTGCTTGATTTTATGATCAACACCCCCAGTAACGACTTTAGTATACGCTAACTTAGACATCTACAAATGTAATATGAACAACACAACTATCACAGCTGACCTCTGGCCTCATTGGGACTTTATAATAAAACATTGAAGAAAAATTTTATTATTAATATTTCGCAATTTCTATTCCACCCGTGGTTCAATGGGTCAATGTGTAGAAGAAGACTTAAGCCGTGCTCTAGAAAAATAGATAACGCTTTCAAAAAGCCCGCCTCTTCGCAGTCTATGTGCCAAATAAATTGGACGAATATTTTCGCTCAAAATCCAGACATTTTTTAAAACGGAAATGATCATACATTTTTAAAATTCATACCTTGCTATAAATAATCTAGCCTTCTTATCCTTTGCAAAAGACACAACTAATATAGTCCTAGAAACCAACTATTTTACTAAGACGTTCTGTAATCTAACTAATACAGTGCAATACGTGTAGAGACATGCAAGATCTTTGAATGTAGCGTAAGAAATGTTTTTTATTTGCACAATGATGGCACCTGCAGTAAAATGGCGGCCTTGCCAATCAAGTTATCAGATACTATTGAAACAAACCATGACGCTCAGACTGAGAATCTGTTGTTCTATATGAGTCATTCACTTCAGCGGACGTTCAGTTCCTCACAGTAATGAAACCCTTACTTACATTTGAGAACAGAGAATCACATCAAAGACTCGAGTCTGGGTCACATCTCTTCAAGATTTCAATACCTCGAGTGTTGAGCATTACTTTAATGCCTATGTTGGTCAACTTTGAATGGAAAGATGTGACCAATGCTAAAAATCAACAAAGTTTAAAAATAGCTTACTGTTGTGATGATATATATATATATATACCATAAAAGGCCTATCGCATTACTCAACTGGACAATATTATTAGAAAAAAATTACATTTTGTTTGTGTAGGATTGAGTCAGATGTCAGGGGAGATGAAAACGAACGCAGTATTCACAGAGTTCCTTGTTCATTAATTTGCTTTAATTTATTATTAGAAAAACAGAACAGGTCAAATCATACTAGATGCCTGAGAAATGTATTATGTATATGTATTATTTTACTATCTATCTCGATATATGTCTATTTATTATTACTTTTATTATATTTTGTTTGCTGGTGGCTGAGTGGTAAGTACTTGACTTCCTAACTGAGGAATATCGAGTTCGAGTCCCTGTAAGAACTTGGATGTTGTACTTTGAGACTCGAGTACTCCCCTTATTGTAAAAGGTAACTGGCATGTTAAATAAACATGGCATGTAACAGTTGCACTAAGGTACTATTAGTTAAACTGAAAAAAGAAGGTTAAGAAAATATGGCGAAACATAGATGAGCCATGACACGGCCCCTGACCTCTGACCTCTGAACCGGTTCCATCGCCTAGGTGTTGTTACCGGTGGCCTAACTAATGTAACTTCCAACAACTTAAATAACTTTCTTGTGAGCAATATTGTAGTCACACGGTTACTATGTGTGGTCAACCGTAACATACGGTCAAATGTTGTAGACCTGAGAGTCAGGGGACGGGAAGTCACGCGTGTTGTTAACAAAGGAAAGGAATAGCATCTAGTGGAGTTGTTTTGTATATAATGTTAGCCTTGTACATAGGTTACTATTAACTAAATCTATTTAATTACAATTAAAGGCACTTACAATTAAAAGAACTTGTTTCTTGACAAATATTAAATATAACTTTTTTATAATATATATAAAATTAAGTTCATATGATATCAAATAAATGTAGTAGACTTTAGCAATATTTCTTAACAATATCTAGCTTACTACAATGTTACAACCTTTCTTTCTCACGTTCTGGAGTCGTCTCCCCTAACTAAGACCAAGTGACGACAACCTTTGTTGCATCATTCACAACCAATGGCTAACCTCTTGCCACCGTCACCCTCTATAGTTCGTCCATCGTGGTTTGATGATGGCCACTCTTGTTGTCATCCAGGGGGCATAGGGTTCACACTGAGGTTTTGTGCCTCCCCCCGGGATAACAAAAGCATGTCATCGTTGACCACGATGGACGAACTATAGGTAGATGTAATCTAGATATAGATATGGTGAATAAGATTTAAAAAAAAAATAATTCTCTAACACTTTTAATATATGTGGTTATAAATGTTGTGCAGTAATTTTTTTCTTTCGAATACTTATATAATATCTAGATCTTGGTTCCATTCAGATAGAGGTTAGGGGCTTGTCGAATTAGACCGTACGATATAGTAATAGTTTCCTTTTTTTGAATGAGTATTTACTAAAGTTTTAGTTAGCGAATAAATAAAAATATGAGACGTACATATTGTTTTTTTTTAATTCTGACCTTAGATGTCAATCTATTAAGCCAGAGTTATTAATGAAGAAGTCTGACCTTTAACAAAGACTCCACTCTCACGAAGCCTTTTATTTAAGAATAGTGAATTTTTATGAAAAAAAAAACAACTGATGAAATAATTAATGTGAAAATAATACTGATTACTTTGAGAAGACAAAAGATAAAAAGTACATCAGAACTTAGCAAGATCTTAACAGAATCGTGATATCAGTTTTTCAATATCTTTTCTAATTTTTGTCGTTGTAACGGACGGACTGACACAAAAGGTATACAGGTGTTACCATTTTGGGGTCGCTAAAAAGCATTTCGCTTTTATATTGTATTATATTTGATATGTGTTTGGCTTTCTTTGTGTTTTTTTTTTAATACAAGAATCACTGACACATACAAAATGTTTTAAAAGTTGTATGTATGAGAAACTGAAGCCAAGAAACAAAATAACAGTCTGTTTATTAAGCACTTCTTGATTTTCTGTTTTCTGTTGCGACTTTTGTATTTACTCTTTGTGCTTTTATGTTCTACACTATCTTTTGACCTGACTAAAACCTGTTCCTCTTAGTCCTATCCAAGGTAAGCGCATACATCACGCTACGCTGACTTTCAATGTTGAGAAGAATCAATCTATTCAGTAAATAGGGACCAGCAAATAGACAGTAGTACTTGCATTTGATGTGAATAGAAACGTAACATTATCAAACCGAAAGCGTTGGGATTTCGTTTTCTTTTTTTTTTGGCAGGAGGGGAGGAGGGAGGGTTTAAGTAACGTTATTTTTTTTTAAGGGGACGGGCTAACCTTGGTGTATGTGTGTGTGTGTTTTTGTACATCGTTGGCAATGTTTTCGTTCCCTCTGACATCCAGTATAAAGCTTATATCAACTCAATCTGTCACTCTGTCTGTATGGTAAAAAAAGTTTGTACATGTTATTTCTCCCACACCCAATCTCGGATTAAGCTGAAATTTTGCACAGTTCATTACTTAACAAGGGAAAGAAATCATACTTGACAGATGTGGTTGTATAAGTTGAATTAGTCCACTTAAACCATGAGTGATTTGTTTTATGCATTTAAAAATTCACCAAGATACCTCCTTCTTCCCTGTCCCTTTCACAACTGGTCCAGACAGAAGCTAAGAAAAAAAAATATTTTGAATGACATATTTATTATCTCTAGATTTACTTCACACAAACTACATGACCAGACTAATTGATACAATTAGACTTAATATAAGCTTTTTTTTTTTAAAGTATTTCTTTCTTTCTTTATTTTTTTTGTGTTATTGTACAAATACAATTTGACCAATTCGCATTTTTTATTTACAGTAAAACAGAAATTTTTGCAATATGAACATTTCAAAAAGAAAGACTTCTTCAGAAACCGCACAAAAGACACATATTCTTGGCATTCTTCACATTACAGAGAAGCCTGACATTAAATTCAATACAGTATTAAAGGTTATTCAAAGATCCATTCGCATTATACCGACTACTGGTCAGAAAAGGTTTAAATCTTCAACTTTATCCTCTAGTCTCTTAAACCGTTAGTGCATCACCCTAGCTATCCCTTGCCCTGTATAGAACTTCCTCAACGTCAGGGCCGTCCATTCGTTCATGTTTTTTTTTTCCATCGCTTTCTGTCTGCCTCTTCTTCTTTTTCCTGGTAATGTTCTCTAAAAGGAAGTTTTAGCAAGCCTTGAGTTAAATCTAGTTCTTCGGTGCTTCTGAAATATTTCTCAATCTTATTTTGTACAATTCTGCAACTCCATACTTTTTTCAACACAAATGTTCAATACTCGTCTTTAGAGCAGGATGTTCCTATATTTATACAGGCCAAAAGAGAAAAAAAAAGAAATGTCTTCATGTTTGTTTGTATTGATGGAGTGTGACTCGATTGAGGTGTAGTGTGCGTTTGTGTGCCCGTCAAATGTAAGGAAATAAAAGTGGAATTTCTCGGAGTTTTAAACATCCTTTTTTATTTTTTTACAAAAATTGTTTTAAATATTTTTCCTGCGTTGTAGAAAGGTGCCATATCTGATGTGACTTTCAAAGGGAGGTAAGTAGATGCATACATATATTTAATAGAAATCGAATTATTTCGTTAGTTAAAATTATAAACGTAACAATAAGACAAATATGTCCGGACTACCAGATAAAACTTTTAATGAATAATTAAGACAGAATTATAAGAAAAAAAAATTGAATATAACATAGCATTATTTTCCATTTTATATTTGTGCAAGATTTGTTGATTTTGCTTGTTTATAAAATATATTTTCCCACACTCAGACTTATCGGCATTTTCAATCATCTTTATTTGTTTGTTATTAGATTCATTAAGTAAATTTCCCCTTTCAGACCTTGTGTTCTATAGGGCAGATGATGTAAAGGTCCTATTTTCCTGTGGCCCACGGTTAACAAGGGTGTCATGTGGCCAGCACAACGACCAACCGCCTTTACTTTTCCCCAATTAATGTCAGGTGCCCATTAGAGCTGGGTTGACTCAGATGCGCCCAACGATCCTGAGATTAAAAATCCCAGTCTTCACCAGGATTCGAACCTGGGGCCCCTGGTTCGGAATCCAAGCGCTTTACCGCTCAGCCACCGCGCCTCCATTTATTTTTATGGGAATGTCTAAAAGTTATATGTCAGTTACTCATCAGAAGCGCTTATAAAGATTCCAAATTGAGAAATGCCAGTCTTAGACGGGATTTGAAACTGGGACCCCCGGTTCGGAAGCCAAGCGCTTTATCATTTAGCCACCGCGACTGACGTTTTTGTTAACCTTGTTCACACTACTTTTTAAAAAAAGCGTAGAAGTTTAAATCATATATGTTTTTCAACATCAGCATTTTAAGTGTTTTTAAGGGCGTTAACACATAGGTGGCATAAAGAGAATTTAGATTTACTATTTCCCTTATGGCCTCCCTTCGTTACTTATACTTAATGAATACCAAAATTAAAACAAGAGAAACAACAATATAGAACATTGAAAAAAAAAGCTTACATTCATTAGTATGACATCAATACGTTTAGATCAGTCATAAGATTGTGTGTATGATTGTCTTTGACATAATAAATCTGTGCTATTAGAAATATTTTTGTTACAAATTATTTATGTTAGGCTTTTAGCTTTCTCCGTGCGCTTTAATCTTATCACTTGTCTAAACCAGTTGTGAAAGGGGGAGGGAAAAAGGGGGTATCTTGGTGAATGTTGACATATTTTTTTTTTAGTGTTTTAATTCATAAAATAAATTTTCACTCAGGGCTAAAGTGTCATCAACGGGACTTATTAAAATTATACCACCACATCTGTCAAGTACAATTTCTTTCCATTGTTCAAGATACCAAAAAGAAATTACCAATAGTAATTAAGGTATAACTTAAAATAATGGAAGATCAGCAGCAGAAATTATAAAAAAAAGTAGGTAAAATTACTATAAACTCGAAATACCGCACCGTGGCCCAAACCATCAATGACAATAAATTATAGCTTTTATATAGCGCTACTTTCATGCTTATAGCATGCTCGGATGGCTATGGTCCAATATCATTTTTGGACAAGTCGGGGAGAAGGGTATCTTGGAGACGGTTTTCCGTGCTGCCATTACGCGCTCAGTAAACACAACTCTGTTCGAGTCGGGTGTTGAACCTCGAGCCCCCTTCACAGGTAGCCAATCCAAGTTCAAGCGTACTCCCCACCACTAAATAGTAATAATAATGAACGTTACATAGGAATATTATAATAAAAAGTCAATGTCTATGGATTAGAAGATATAATTATGCTAATTTATTCAAATTTATTTTAAAAGAAGACAGTTTCCTCTATATAAAGGCTGAAACAGAACAATTTTTAAAATCCCTAATTTCAGGGTGTTCGAGGCGATCCATTGCCACAAACAGTACATAGAAGCCTAATTCACAAAGCGATGTTTACGTATCTACTAATATTTATTATGAATATGTGAATGCTGTTTATGTTTGAATCTATATTGTTATGCTATGCTTAGGTGGAAAATTGTAGTCAAAGTGAATTTGTTTGGACCAATAAAATTATCATATAAATAATTGTTATAAATCAAAGCGAATAAAATAAGTCCAATGACTATCTGATAATATACATTTCTTATTAAGATCATGGGATATTCACACCACAGACTTGACAAGAGGTGATGACGTTGATAAAGTAACTGAGTCACTAGCTAGATGTAATCCAAGTGTGAGAAACATTGCAATATTAAAACATGAAAAACGATTTTTTTTTAATAATTTTTTGCATACTTTATTTATTATATACATTGGATTTCAATGGTGAACTATTAAGGGATATTATAGAAGATAAAATACACCATGACAGATTTTTTTTTAAATCTGCGTACGGTAGTCTTCCGCCCAATTACAGAAAAGAAAATCCTAAATAGTTTTTTTTTTTTTTACTATAATTGAACTTTTTCAGTAGTTACAAAGATTTTACATTTTCAAAAACAAGACAACAAATCTCATAGTTTTCCGTACACTCATCGTGCACTGTATGTGTTTTATGCAAACTGTTATTATAATTCAATAAATTATGAATTAGTTTAGGTATATAATGTTGTACATATATTACTTCTTAACCCATCCTTTTATTTATAATATTACATATGATGTAAATAAGTGTCATATTTACACTTGAGTGTTTAACTTCTTTCAGCAAAACTATCAGAAAATAATGAGCCAAGACGATCTTTACGTCAATTACCCCAGTCTCAAACATTCAGCTCCGCCGCTGGTCCCTAGAGTGACCCCAAGAACAATATTCCCAAATCAGAAATCTCAGCAGACAAACGAAGTGAATGTCAAGCAGGCCCGTGTTCAAACACAGCTGCCAACACGGTACAAGATAAAAATCCAGCCATCTAAAACACCTAACGTACAATCGTTGAATGCGTCAGCAACGAGCATCTCAGATTCAGCTGACTCAGAGACGTTGAGCGAAAACCTCGAGGCAGCCTCGTTTCAACCTTCTGGAATGTCGCACGCCTGTTCCAACTTCAGTTTACCCACTTATGGAGCAGAGGGATCCAAAAAGAAAAGAAAAGGACTAGCAAAGTAAGCTTTTATATACTACTCACACTAAAATATTCTATTAGAGTCTAAATACTAGTTCTAATATGGCTCCTTTTGTCTCGAAAGGCAATGGATGCGCCCAAATGAGTCACTGGTTTTGGCTTAATCTTGAGACGGGGCAGAATCTGGTGTGGCTAATCAAGCCAATTCTAGAACGGCAGACTTTGCCACAATTCGTACATGTGTATGCCTCTGATCTAGGGCTAGCAGACAGGGCAGCTTTCTTTTTATCCCTCTTGATTAAAGCCGCTTCAATTATTTTGTTCTCAGCAAGGGTTGTCCCAGCACGCACAGTCTGTCTCCATGCACTCCGGTCTTTGGCTATGTTTTCCCACATACTTTCGCTGATACCTGAGGCTCTCATGTCTCGCTTGCAGACATCTCTATATGTTAGTCTTTGGCGGCCCTTGGGTCTGACTCCTTCCACAAGCTCAGCATATAAGATATCTTTCGGGATTCTGCCATCTGGCATGCGGGTGACATGTCCGAGCCAGCGTAATCTTCTTTGTGTCAGGAGAGCATACATGCTGTTCATATTGGCCAATCTTAAAACTTCCTGATTGGAGACATGGTCCCTCCAAGAGATGCCCATTATGCGTCTCAGGCAGCGCAAGTGGAAACTATTCAATCTGTGCTCTTGGTACATGTATGTTGACCAGCTCTCACTGCCATAAAGGAGAGTGCTCACAACACAGGCGTTGTAGACTAGGATTTTGGTCGCTGTGGTCAATTTACCATTTTCCCAGACGCGCTTGGAGAGTTTTGCCAATGCTGTGGTAGCTTTTCCTATCCTTTTTGTCAGCTCGATGTCTAAGTCTAGGTTACTGACAATTGTTGAACCCAAGTAGGTAAATTCCTGCACCACTGAAAGGGTGTGGTTCCCAATTTGTATTATAGGTATTTCTGCGACGTCCTGTGCCAGGATTTCGGTCTTGGAGAGACGTATAGTTAGGCTAAACTCTTGACAAGCAGCTGCTAAGGCGTTCACTAGCTTCTGTAGACCTCCTTGTGAGTGAGATACGAGTGCCGCGTCATCGGCAAACAGCAGCTCCCTTATCAAGATACGACGCCTTTTCGTTTTGGCTTTAAGACGTGCCAGGTTAAAGAGCCTTCCATCGGATCTGCTATGGATGTATATTCCGTCTTCCAGGGATTTAAAAGCACTGGATAGTACGACTGAGAAGAAGATGCCAAATAGTGTAGGGGCCAGTACACATCCTTGTTTGACACCGCTCTTAATGGAGAATGGCCTGGAGGAAGAACTTTCAAACTGAACGGTGCCCTGCATATTTTCGTGAAAAGCTGACACTAGTTTTCTTAACTTATTTGGGCAGCCGATTCTCTCTAGTACAGCAAACAGACCGCTTCTGCTAACAAGGTCAAAGGCCTTGGTCAAATCAATAAATGCTATGAAGAGGGGCTGCTTTTGTTCTCTGCTCTTCTCCTGTAGCTGCCGAAGAGAGAAAATCATATCTGTTGTAGATCTACCTGCCCTAAAGCCACACTGCGACTCTGGATAAACACGATCTGCCAGGATCTGTAATCGCTTTAGTAATACTCTAGCAAAAGCCTTTCCGACTATGCTAAGCAGTGAGATGCCTCTGTAATTGTTACAATCAGAGCGGTCGCCTTTATTTTTATAAATTGTAACAATGTTGGAGTCTTTCAATTCCTGGGGGACCATTCCTTGTTCCCAGCACAAGCTTAGCAGTTCATGGAGTGGTTTGATTAGGGCATGTTTTCCAGCCTGAATTACTTCAGCAGGAATGCCATCTCCTCCGGGTGTTTTCCCATGTGCAAGCATGTCAATGGCAATGCTCAGCTCCTTTACTGAGGGCGTTTCGTCTAATTCCGTCAAAACTGGAAGTGATGGGAAGTTGGAAACAACATTTGGTGAGATGGCGTTTTCAATCTGGTAGAGTTCTGCATAGTGTTCAACCCATCGTTCCATTTGCAGCGCACGATCGCTGATGATTGAGCCATCTTTTGACTTGAGCGGAGCACACTTGCTGGTGTGAGGTCCAAAGGCTTTTCTCATGCCCTCATATAGTCCTCTTATGTTACCACAGTCGGCACAAGATTGAATATCTTCGCATAGCTCCTGCCAGTATTTGTTAGCACATTGTCTCGCTACTCTTTGGGCATTGTTACGTGCAGCTCTGAGCCTTTTTAAGTTGCTTGGGGTGGGATCCTTCTTGTAGATTAGCATAGCTGCTCTCTTGTTCGTAGTGGCAGTTTCCATTTCTGGTAGACTAGCTTCAAACCAGTCTTCGCTTTTCTTGGTTTTGTTTCCAAAGACCAGTGATGATGTTTGGTAGATTGTATCACGCATAAACGTCCAGCTTTTTTCTACCTCAGTCACAGAGAAGTTTTTAAAAGCTTCCTCTAATTTGTTCTCAAATTCGGTGCAAAGATCAGGATTTTTTGTGCTAGTAGTATTCAGGCGTGATTTTCTTTTTCCCTGTGATGTGTGGATCTTAGTCGGCAGCAGTCTTGTCCGGCAGGACACTAAAGTATGATCAGTATCACAATCCGCGCTTTGGTAGCTACGTGTAAGCAGTATATTTCCAATGTCCTTTTTTCGTGTCAGTATCATATCCAGCTGGTGCCAGTGCCCAGACCTAGGGTGCCTCCATGAGACACAGTGCTGTGGTTTTGTTCTAAAGTATGTGTTGGTAATGCAGAGCTTATGGTATGTGCAGAATTCAAGCAGTCTATGTCCGTTCTCATTCATCTTTCCGATTCCAAAAAAGCCCAAGACAGTCTGGCCAGGTAGTGTGATCTGATCCTACTCTGGCATTGAAGTCACCTAGAAGGATCATATGTTCTTTTTGAGGAATGTTTGCAATAGCTTCTTTGAGGTCTTCATAGAACTTTTCTTTGTCCTCCTGAAGCGAGCTTAGTGTGGGGGCATAGGCACTAATTAGAGTGACTTTTCCAGATGCTGTCATCATACTTATGCTTAGTAGCCGTTCCGAGCCACCAACTGGAGGGACTATCATGGGAAGAAGACTGTTCTTGACAGCAAAGCCCACACCATGTATTCGAGTCTCATCCTGTGCTTTCCCTTTCCAAAAGAAAGTGTAGTCAGTCTCGCGGAGCATGCCGTTTTCGGCCAGTCGGGTTTCTTGCAGGGCTGCAATGTCGATATGTAGCCTTTTTAGCTCGTTGTTTATAACTGCCGTCTTCCTTGCATCGTCGATCTGCCTTAGATCATCAGTGAGACCAGGACACATTGTCCTGACATTCCAAGTGGCCAGTCGCATGACAGGGATTTTCTTTTTCAGTTTAATTTTTCTTCTTTTGTTGCTTGGTGCAAGTTTCCAGCCTACTTGTCGTTTTAAACTAAGCTCTAAGCACCCATTAGAGCAGGCAGGCTGTGGCGGATCAGCACCTAACTGACTGGGGGCTGCCCAGGTTGAGGCGGGCGGTAGCTGATCAGTGAGGCGCGAAGACCTCTCCCACCGTCAGAGACAACCCGTGGCGTCCATACATTACGCCAATCAAGTTGGACTTATAACCCGTAACTGTTGTCTCCCGTGTTGTTTTAGCCGCTTTGCAGCAGCACCAGAGTTTCCTCTCCGGGGCGCATTCCTGGGCCTTGGATAAAGGGGTCATGGGTGGCCCATGCGTCATGATCCCTCTCTCGACCTTGCTGATGTGATCCAAAGGAACGCATCGCATTACATTTGGCACCAACTCAGTTGCAGAAGCTGCCGGAGGGAATTTCGCAGCTGATACTCCCAACGCCTAAGGGGCTTCACTCCTGATTTCTCCTCGAGGTTGTCTCCTGAAGCCTCAGTACCGCAAGGCAGCGGGGTTTGAAGTCAGAGTACCACTCTCCTAGATGAACTGCCTTACTAGGCTGACGAGCTCCATCTGCCCGAAGCTCCCGGTTTTGTGGCGCCAGGTATCCGCCTTCACCCCTTCACCTGTTAGTAAGAGCAGTTTCGCCGGGCTTAATATCTAAGCCACACGAGCAGGCCAGGTGCTGGACTTAGTTGTCAGAGGCTATTTGAGACGCATGCCATTAGGAGTATTTTATAGACAATGGGAGCTTAACCCCATTGACACCCCTGGCCATGACAACCTTTGAAACCAAATACTAGTTCTAATACAAGAATAAATACCAATGTTTAAAAATTCTTTCAATTACCAATCGAAATACCAATGTAGTCATCATTCGGCGTAACATAATTCCACCCAACCCACCGGAAACTTTTTTAAAGATGTGCTTCCTTTAACTGACATAGAAGAGAGCACCAGGTTGCACCTATAGTCACTTACAAGTAATACACACTGGAGACCAAAAGAAAATCCACTACCGACGACAAACGTAGATGGCGGGAAGAGAACGTAAGCCGACCACCAGGCGTCAAAGGTTATGTGAGAGCTGAATGTGGCAAAAGGTGAAGGTCGCAGATCACATACAGGTGACGGACTGCACTCCTCCATACTCTTCGGACTCAAAACTAACCTTGTTATTAATAGTCAAAGTAACAATCAAAATCAAGCTAAAACGATTTTAATTCAAAGGTACAATTATATGATTAACTGAATATCTAAAGACAAGAAAGAAGAGATTGCTTTTGTTTTTCTAATTTTTCAAAGAAGAAAAAAAAAACTAATTGCTTTTAAAATGCATTTTTTGTTTGTTTTCATAACCAATTTGTTTCCTTACTTTGTCTAACAGGTTCATTCACTTTTTACGAAAGCTGAACAAAGGGAAGGAACGCCTGGATAAATTTTTGCACCATCCCATCATGCAAGAGTTGGGCGTGACGGAACTAATAGATGATGCCTAAGAAATGGCAATAAACTCTATAAAATCTCAGATGGCACTCTAGAGATATTACATAACTTTCACATTTTAAATGTAACAACCAAATTATTTCATTGTATTGTTATACACGTTGGTCATTCTAAATTGTAAAGATCTAATAAACTTTGCTGAGAAAAAGAAATATATATTCCATTCATTGACGTAGGCAGACAAATGGACAGACAGGCTGACAGACAGACAAATATCAGACAGACAGACAGACAGATATATATATATACATATATATACATATATATGCGATATAGATAGATAGATAGATAGATAGATAGATAGATAGATAGATAGATAGATAGATAGATAGATAGATAGAAAGAAAGATATAAGATAGATATATAGATAGATAGATAGATAAATATACTACTAGGTCGATGCTCCGATAAATAGCCTACTCTTTAAACCAAGCAATGAAAGAAACATCTATATAGTGCATGCACATTTGAGAAAAAAAGCTACAAACGACATCAAAGATAATAACAGAAAGAAAGAGAAGAGAATCAGAAAACTAAAGACAGTCACAATGAAAGTGAAACAGAGCAAACTAAGGAGAGTAGTGAGAAGTAAAAGGATAAGAGAAAAAGAGTGAAATAAGAGAAAAGAAATATTCATTACATTAAAAGGCTTATCATTATATTCGAATTTCTCTTTGAAACTAAATATAGTTGACTGTAGTCATATAGACCTCCTTACAATGAAGTACCTGTAATTTTTTCTCCTGATTTGGATAGAAGGGGGGCAGGCTTAGACACTGCTGGACCCAGGGCCGCTTTAATGATATCAAATAGAGCTTTGCTATTTCCTGAGTGGAGACTGTCTTGGATTCTGTTGCAGGTATCCCTCCAGAAGCTGTTAGCACATTTTCTAGCCATTTGTTTTGCCTCTTTATTAGCACTTTTGAAGGCCTCCAGAGATTTTGGATTAGGCTTTGTCTTGTGAGCGAGGTGTGCAGATCGTTTTTTCTCGATGCAAGGTTCCATATGTGCTAGATTCGCCTCAAACCAGTCTACATTTTTGTGTTTTTGAGGCCCAAAGGCGGTGATTGCCGAACTGTAGATTACGTCTCTTAATTTCTCCCATCTGATCGAGATGTCTTCTTCATCACTTAACGAGGGGATTGAACTGTTCAGGAGCTCGCCAAAGAGTGCACACTTCTCTGGGTCACCTACATGGTTGACGTTAATTCGCCTAGTTCTGGGTTGAGTGGAAGTGTAAGCCTTCTTGAGAAGTAGTTTGATTTTGCCTAGCACTAGTGAATGGTCTGAGTTGCAGTCCGCACTATGGTATGAACGGGTGTGGATGACACTTTTCAGATCCATCCTTCGGGTGATGCAGAGGTCAAGCTGGTGCCACCTTTTTGAGCGTGGGTGCTGCCAAGAGACTTTATGGCGTTCCTTGCCAGAGAAGAATGTATTTGTTACACACAGTTCATGAGAGCTACAGAACTCAAGTAGCCTTTGGCCATTGTCATTTATTTTGCCAACACCATGAGGTCCCAAGCATTTTGGCCATGCATCATTTCCATCACCAACACGGGCATTAAAGTCTCCATTTATATAGAGGTGCTCGGACTTTGGAATACTTTTAATTACGTCCTCTAGAGCTTGAAAGAATCTGTCTTTGTCCTCTTCTGGTGCAGCAAGGGTTGGTGAGTAAGCACAGATTATATTAACTTTGCCTTGCGGTGATGCAAATTTCATGTGTGCTACTCTTTCATTGCCAATGGGAAACATTGCAATGCAGGGGACGAGACTGTTTCTTATTGCAAAGCCGACGCCATGTATTCTAGGGCTTTGTTCTGGTTTTCCTTGCCAGTAGAAAGTATAGTTGCTTTCTGTAAGAGATCCACTGTCTGCCAGTCTGGTTTCTTGCAGGCAGGCCACATCAATGTTTAGTCTGCTGAGTTCTCTGTCGATGATAGCTGTTTGTCGCATGTCGGTGACGAGTTCAGGGTCAGTATTGAAGCCAGGACACATTGTCCGTATGTTCCAGCTTGCTAAACGCATTAATGTTGAGGGTTTTCTTTTCATTTTATTTGCAGGTGCGGGTGAGCAGCTTGCTTTTTGATTTTGTCTTAGCACCAAGCACCCAGTGGTGCGGCAAGCTGTGGCGGGATAGCACTTTATTGTCCGAGGGCTGCTCGGCTTAAGGCAGGCAGTAGCTATCCAGTGAGGCTAAAAAGCCCCTCCTACCGTCAAGAGTGGTCCCTGGCGTTCCAGCTTACGCCAATCGGCTAGGAACTTATCACCGGTAACTACCACTCTCCGTGTTTTTTCAAAGACATTACTGTCAGAGATGGAGTGACCTCTCCATTGCTGGGGGAAAGCCTGGGCTAGAAAGCAGCTAGAACGATGGACAGAACACTACCTCGAAGTCTATGCCACACAGAATACAGTAGACGATGTCGCCCTGGCTTCTCTACCAGATCTTCCAGTACTGGAATGCCTAGATGAGCTTCCGAGCCTTAGTGACCTCAAAAAAGCCATTAACTGCTTAAAAAATAGAAAATCTCCTGGGAGTGATGGTATCCCAGTGGAAGTAGTGAAAGTCAACGAATCACTCCTGCTCCCTGAACTCTATATTCTCCTCTGCCGCTGTTGGGAAACAGGTCATGTCCCACAGGACATGCGTGACGCAACTATAGTCACAATATACAAGAACAAAGGGGATCGGAGTGATTGCAACAACTATAGGGGTATCTCTCTCCTCAGTATAGTGGGCAAGATCTTTGCTAGAGTGGCACTATCCAGGCTGCAAGTGATAGCTTCTAGAGTCTACCCAGAGTCTCAGTGTGGATTCAGGAGTGGTAGGTCCACTATAGACATGATATCTTCTCTACGACTACTGCAGGAGAAATTCAGAGAGAGAGACAGACCCCTTTACATTGTTTTTGTCGATCTGACTAAAGCTTTTGACATGGTCAGCAGAAGTGGCCTTTTCAAACTCCTGAGGAAAATAGGTTGCCCTCCCAAACTACTGAAGTTAATTGAATGTTTTCACGAGGAAACTAAATGTACTGTCAAATTCAATGGAGCCCAATCAGCACCTTTTGAGGTTTGCAGTGGTGTCAAGCAGGGATGTGTGCTCGCACCTACTCTGTTTGGCATATTCTTCTCCTGTCTACTGCATTATGCGTACAGCGACATAAACGAAGGTGTGTTTCTCCATACAAGATCCTCTGGAAAATTATTTAATGTATCAAGGCTGCGGGCAAAAACCAAGGTTAGGAAGCTACTCGTCAGGGAACTCCTGTATGCTGATGATGCAGCTATTGTGGCTGATTCTGATATTCAGCTACAGTCCATGGTTGACAAACTATCTGCTGCTTGCCAGAAGTTCGGCTTAAACATCAGTCAAAGCAAGACTAAGATACTTGTCCAAAACACAAACACTGCACCTCAAGTAAGCATTAATGGCCAACCACTAGAAATTGTTGATCACTTTTGTTACCTTGGCTCCATCATATCCAACAACACTCTACTGGATAAAGACATAAACAACAGGATAGCCAAGGCAATGGCCACCATGTCACGGTTGCAGAAAAGAGTCTGGGACAACATATTGCTGACTAGCAGTACTAAAGCCCTAGTCTACCGGACCTGTGTGTTGAGCACCTTGCTGTACGGAAGTGAAACATGGTCAACCTACTCATGGCAGGAAAAAAAGCTGAATGTCTTCCACCTCCGATGCCTAAGGCGGATCTTTAAAATAAGGTGGCAAGATAAGATAACAAATGAGGAAGTGCTACATAGAGCAGGATGCCAGGACATCCGCTCTGTTATCAGCAGCAGACGCCTTGGCTGGCTTGGCCACGTTCGTAGAATGCCAGTAGGTCGACTTCCACAGGACATCCTGTATGGCGATCTAATTGAAGGCAGGAGAGCCGCTGGTCGCCCACTTTTACGCTATACGGATGTATGCAAACGCGACATGAAGCTCTTCAAAATTGACACTGGCAGCTGGGAAGAGGTGGCACTGGACAGATCCACATGGAGAGAGAGCATAAAGGAAGGGTCACAGATTGCAGATGTCATACACAACAGAAGCAGAAAGAAGGGTGAAAATGCAATGGCGCCTGGTGATTTTATATGCCCAACCTGTGATCGCAGCTGTGTATCAAGGATTGGCCTCTTTAGTCACACAAGAAGTTGCAAAGGGAAAAGATCGTCTCACGAGACGTAAAATGCCACAGACAATGAAGTACCAGGAGAAAAAATGAGGTGCACAAAGAAAGCGATGGTAAGACAACATCAAAGCGTGGACAGGCTTGTCACTGGAAGAGATTCTACTGAAGTCAAAAGACAGAAAGAAATGTAAAAATACAGTTGACAGATCATATGTGATGCCCCAAACAGTTCCTTGTACTAAGGGATAGGTGAAACTGGTGTAAAAGTTCCCTTTTTGAGACCTTGTGATCTATAGGGCAGATGATGTTAAGGTCATTTGTTTGTTTGGCCAACGGTTAACGAGCTGAGTGTCATGTGACCAACACAACGACCAACCGCCTTTACTTTTCCCAAGGAGTATCCATAAGGTGCTTTGGTCCGACCACATACCAGACACAGAAATCCTAAAGCTGTCCAATATTCACAGTATTAATGCGACAGTGAAAAGGTCCCAACTTCGTTGGGCGGGACATGTAGTCCGCATGCCAGACAATCGCCTTCCCAAGCGACTTCTGTACTGGGAGTTGTGTGCAGGAAAGCGCTCCCAGGGAGGCCAATACAAGGGCTACAAAGACACTCTCAAGAGCTCCTTCAAGGAATGCGATATCGACATTCACGGCTGGGAAGCACTAGCTCTTGATCGCTCCTCATGGCGTGAATCTGTCAGTCTCGGAGTCTCAAGATATGAAGCAAGAAGAGTGGCCAGGGCGAAAGAGCGCCGAACCAACAAAAAGCTGAGAGAAGAAGCAGGCCTTTCAGCAACTGACCTAACCCACCCATGCCACGTATGCGGCTGGCTTTTTAAAGCGAGGATCGGATTTAACAGCCATGTTCGAGTTCATAGAAATGAGAAATGTGCTCATCTTCGACCACAAAGGAGGAGCTATATAGTCACGAAGGAGGAGCTATATAGTCACGAAGGAGGAGCTATATAGTCGCGAAGGAGGAGCTACATAGTCACGAAGGAGGAGCTATATAGTCACGAAGGAGGAGCTATATAGTCACGATGGAGGAGCTACATAGTCACGAAGGAGGAGCTATATAGTTAAGTGAACTCAGGTACGCCCTAAATATTCAGAAAGGTGGTATAAGGGAAGTAATCTATTTCAGTGGACCCTGAATAATAAATACAATAGAGGTTCTCAAGTTTCTCTTACTCTCCATTTAGTCGTACTACGTAAAAGCTGCTAGATTGTATAAAGTAAAAAAACTGTGTTTGTACTATCAATAAAAATTGCGTTAAAAATACATATTGAGTTATTTGGTATAATCGTTATTGGGTTATTACTTGTTTAACATTAATATTACACCAAATGCACAAAGTAACTTCGATGGATATCTCTTATAGGAATCAATTACATTTTAACAATCTTGATTAAATTACGCATTAACAATCTTACCTAAAGTGTGCATGAATATTAGTTAGACCAGTGGTTCTCAAATTGTTGTTCGCGGGGCTAAAGGTGTCCGCAGGACGACCGTAGGGTCCGCAGAATGATGAAACGTATACCTTTAAAAAGCCAGTTTACCGTTGGGATAATTTATACAATAACCAGGTGGACCCTTACTACTGTTTATATGGTACACACTTTTGTACGACGACGTCAGGTATGGTAAAACAGTAATGACTGGGAATAGTCTTTCAACTCTATATCATTCAAGCAAGTGACCACACATTTTCTCAAATTCACGAAAAAAAATATTAAAAATCCCCCACCATTTCGTGCACATAGTATTGTCGGCATTGTGGTCACTAGAGGAACCCTTGGGGGGAGGGGGGAAACGGTAGGGGTAATAGACCCCCCCCCTTCGGAGAGGGGTTGGACGAATTTTAGTAAAGAAATCACACAATTCGTATACGAATTTATTACTTATGTTAATAATATATACTAATTGTCACCACCTCAAAGTTGGTGCCATAGAGTAGAAACCCTAATTCTGTATTGTGTATGTTAATTCCATATTGTGAATCTTATTCACAACCCATGTTGCACTAAGGTGAACACTTTTGACCTTAGGTGAACCAGGGAGTTAAAGGCAGTCAGTCCACATAGAGATCTTGTAGCAAGCACTTGTATTGAGTCACTTAAGATATAAGCAGTAGAGTTAGATGTTTAAAGTAGTTGGTTATAGAATAAGTACTAAGTTGTGATATTCGTATATTACTGTTGGATTAATACTGACCATTCCTGGGTCGAATTGTATGGTGTATTCACTATGTGGTGTTATATTAAACTTATTGTCTGCTACACCCAGCGTCATTTCATTATTCAGTGATTTGTAACAAGAACCCAATGTCACCACCACGCCTACATTGATAACCACAGCCACATCCATAACAGTATAAAATCACTCGGTGACATTTATGGTGTCAGAAGCGGCCGAAAACGACATTTATGACAGCATTGTTCAAAGTCACTTTAACATGATATGCTGAGACAACCTGCGTGGACGAAACTAGACAACCCTGATCTTACAACCTGTGTGGGTGAAACTAGACAACCCTGATCTTACAACCTGTGTGGGTGAAACTAGACAACCCTGATCTTACAACCTGTGTGGGTGAAACTAGACAACCGTGATACTACAACCGGTGTGGGTGAAAATCTAGTACTACAAGTCATTCAAGTCATCGTTTGAAGACAGCTGATATATGGTCAGTCGAAGTAGCTGACATATTCAAGAATCATCTACGTCGAGTGCTCGTCATAATTCTAATGACACACTCATATTGTCGCTGTCTAACAGCACATTTAATAAGAGAGCGCTCTCACTCTTAGACCTCTCTTGTCGTCACTACCTAAGGTCATTTTTAGTTATTTATATTTGTTTCAGCAACTGTATGAAAATGGATTACCTGTCAAACATCTGAAGTATTTATTGGATTACTTATGAACTGTACCGTTGTACTGTGGATTTAACAAGTGGATTACTTATGAACTGTACTATTCTACTGTGGATTTAACAAGTGGATTACTTATGAACTGTACCATTGTGCTGCGGATTTAGCAAGTGGATTACTTATGAACTGTACTGTGGACATATTTTATGTGGAGCATCACCGGAACTTTATGTACAAGTCAAGCATCAAGTGAATATTTAAGGGAAGTAACTTTAATTACCCTTAGTATTATCAGTATTGATTAGTTCTCTTGAACTACACCACAATTTTCTTCATTGTTTACATTTGTATTTATATATACATTTGACTTTAGGGACTAAATTTAATTATCTATTGAGTCTGAGCATTTATATTTTTTTTCAAGTAAGCATCCAGGTATTGGTAGGGACTCTTTAGATAAAGTAAATACTTGATCGTATAGCTGTATTAGTTAAGTTTGTATTTTGTCAAGTATCTATCATATTGTTAAACTCTTGTATTGATATTGTCTTGTTTACATTTGTTGAATTTCTTTTGTGTCATTGTTATTTCTCATTGTAATTCTTTTGTCTACTATTTCTACTATCTTGTAATGTCTCTTTAAAGCAGACTGTTTAGTATCTATAGTGTATTTATGTTTGTCTAATTACTTATTAATATATATATTTATTTTACTTCTTATTTCAACCTATTTTTTATTATTATCAACACTACACTACACACTTGATACACTATGGGATATATTTTGATTTGAGATTGACAAGATTTATATTGTATATACTCTTCAAACACATTCAACTATTTTGATACTATTGATACATTGATCACTATTTACCAGACTAATAAGGCTCACATAATTGTGAATTATTTGTTGCAATAAACTTTTACATTGCAAGTGGAGATACTAAAAATACATAATCACATAATTGATCAGTAAAGTATTACATTACGAACTAGACAAAGTACCAAGAATAACTTAAGATACCTCATAACCTCAATTGTTTCGCACAAAATATATATCTACTATTACCTGTAATTACTATTTGAGCAATAATAAGTATTTATAGTACAATATTCATTTACAACTACCTAGTGTACACATATCTATTAATTAACTATATTACTAATTTGAATCTTTGAAAATGGCTGAGTATGAAAAACTAATAGAGATAGTGGATAAACTAAAGTTAAAAGAAGATGATAGAGCTGCATTCATTAAAATTGAAATAGATAGAATTAGAGTAGAAAAAGACAAGCAACGGGAAGAAAGGCTACATGAAAGAAGACTGAGAGAGAAAGAACAAGAAAACTTAGAGAAAGAAAAAGAACGCCAGCATGAAATAAAATTAAAAGAACATGAAGAAAAAATGGCCAAGCTAACAAAGGAAAATAAAGACAATTCAGCAAGTCAAACTTCATCTCATCATCAGTATCATAGCAAATTTAGGAACTTTGACCCAAAAGAAGACACATTGGAAAATTTCATTATTCAATTTGAATACATCTGTCAAACAGCAAATATGAATAGTGCACAAATGGCTCAACAACTTCTAGCTAACCTAAGAGGTGAACCACTAAACATCATCGACACACTAACTATGGAGCAAAGAAAAGACTACAACACAGTGAAACAAAGACTAATTGAACATTTTGGCAAAACGGAGGAGCACTATCGAAAACTTTTTAGGGAAATAAAACTAGCCAAGAATGCAGATTTAAAAAGAACAATACATGACATGCGCCAGAACATGACAAAGTGGCTACAACTCGCAAACTGCAACTTAGATGACCCCAAACAGATCTTAGATTTCTTTCTCATTGAGAATGTGCTAATTAATGTTACAGATGCAGCATTCTCATTCCTGAAGGAGAGAAAAATAAAAAATGAAGCTGAATTGATATCAAACTTAACAACATACAAAGACTCACACCCAAACATCACCATTGACAAAAGGGAATTGTACAATGTAGCTGCAACAGTGACAGAAAACCATCCAAGAACTACAAATAAATTTAAATATGCCAGGAGCATACAATGTTTTTTCTGTGGCATATTGGGTCACACCAAAGCAGAGTGCAGAAAGAGAATGGCATCAGAAAAACAGCAACATGTAAATAGAAACCATAAATATGGAAGAGATAACAGAACTTTCCAGAGCTTCAGTCCTAACTATAATAGATCCTATCAACAACAATATAACAGAAGAACATGGCAAAGCTACAGTCCAACTAACAGTAGATCACATCAAACAAACAGAAGATGGCAAAACAACAGAATGTCTAGAAGAGATCAATTTCAAGATAGACAACATACTTACCACAATAACAATCATACCAGACAAAACATGGCAGCTGTAGCAACTGAAAGACCAATACAATATGAAACAGTAGCATATATACAGACAAAGGTAGCCAAATTAAAAGTGTATCCTGCCTATGTGGATGGCATTAAGGTATATGCATTACGTGACAGCGGCTGCACCTCAATCATTGTAAAGAAATCACTAGTAAAACCTGAACAGATACTTGAAGACAAGGTCACTCTGACTTATGCAAATAAAGACTTATGGGAAGAATGTGAAACAGCATTAGTTTTCATTGAATCGCCATGGTTCACTGGTCAATACAAAGCCATAGTAATGAACAACCCAGCTGAAGAACTAATTATAGGGAACATAGAGAATATAGTTGAACTGTCAGAAGAAGCCTTAGTAAAATGGGCTAATAGTGTGAATCAAGAAAATATTGAGTTAGCATCAACTACTAATTCACATGATTACAACAATGTCAGTATACATGAAGCAACTAAACAGTCAATTACAAATGCAAATAAAATAGATGTAGAATGTCAAACTCATTTGCTAACAGAAGCATCTAAACTAAATAAAGATTGCCAAACAATTAACACACAAACAAATGATAGTGAAATACAAACAGATGAAATACAAATAGATGATAAAGATAAAGCTGAAAAACAAGAAATACAAAATGACATTAACACTAGCTCACCTAAAATAATAATAACAGAGGAAATATTAGCCTTGACATTTAAAAATAGCAAACAGATAGAAGTATATGATCTAGAAGTCAATTATCAGGATGTTGTATGCATAGTTGATGAAGAATCCACAATCACTTTTGTAGAGCCCAATTTAGTAGAAAAAGAAGATTATTTGAATGATATAGCCATTGTAACCTTACCAAACTCTAGAAAGATAGAATGTAAAACTGCCATTGCTGAAATCAAATCACCATTTATAAAAGGGAAAATAAAAGTTGTAGTACTTGAAAATACTATCAGTCCAGTAATTATTGGATCTTATCCAAAAGTTAAAGTGCATCAAAAGCCAGTAATACATAAAACAATATGGTTTTATGACCTGTCTGATTCTGATTTTCAGAAAGAAATTTTTCAAATAGTACAAGATATAACTTGTGATTTTGGATATAAAAAAGTTTGGAAACATCCAGAACTTGGAGAGTCAATGTGGGTACAAATAAAAAACTTTGGCCATTACAAAGAGTTATTACATAAAATATATGGAACACCAATTAAGGGATTTACAATTAATATCAGTGTTGTTGACTTAATACATCGCATCTGGTAAACATTGAGCATTATGTTGTAAATATTGAGCATTATTTTGTAAACATTGAGTACTATTTGTAAACATTGAACTAGAACTAAGACTTCATTTTTTTTAAAAAAACTCTATTTGTAAACAAACTTTGGAATTTGATTACTACATTGTAACCAACAATTTTTTTTCACATTCTTTTGTCAACAAGAATAACATTTTTGTACTCAACAATGTAAACAAACACTGATTTTTTCCCAACTTATTCAGTACCTAGCTTAATTTTTTTCCATACAATGTAAACATTATTTTTTCTCATTGTATTGAGAACAACTTTGACAATTTTTTTTTCTACAGCTATTGTAAACAAGATTGGAATTTTTTTACTATGTCATTTATCACAATTATATAACTTAGTCACATTTTTCAATACTATTGAAAAAAGGAGATTGATTCATAATGTAACTTATTTATTTAATGTCAATTAGTGTAATTAAATATTGACATACACTTGTATTTTTTTGAAAACATTTTTGTCAAACTATTCTTATGGACTATATTTTTTGTAACAATCATTGATGTAAACAAGAAGATTGTTGTACAAACTTATTGATATTTCAAGTACTGAAAGAGACACTTGATATTATTCTTTTAAATTGGACTTACACATTTTTTTCACAACAGATTAAAATAAATACAACTAAACCATTATGATGTTATGCTTGTATGTATATGCTTGAACAAATTAATGTAACCTCAAAGATTGTATCACAACTGACACATTTTCTCAGTTGAAGTTTTTCGACAAAGATTTTTTTGAACTTTGTACACAATAATTATTTGATGAACAATGTAACATTAAACTTTTGCCATTACTAGCTACAAATTATTTGAACTGTTATATGGAGAAATACTTAATTGAAACATAAGGTGCATGCAACAAGCACTATGAAAGATATTTATTTTGATTTGATGTTCATACTTTTGATCCAATATTTTGATACTTGAATTATACATATTTACTTGTGTAATATTAATGCACAACAATTTTTTATGGAGATGTCAAACCTCATATTGAAGTAAACAGATACATTGAATTTGTAACAATGATCATTAATCAATTTGATCTTGAATTTTGACACATATTTTGAATTTTTCTATACTTATCACTTACATATTGAGACTTACTTGTAACATTTTCTACATGATTTGTACATATTGTACTATTGGTGTCAAAAAAACCCAGACTTCTAACATTTCTATAGTGTCAAAGATTTTTTTTATAAATAGATATTGTGAATAAAAAACTTGTATTAATTTTTCACATTGTGACATAGGAGATTGTCATTGAAATTTTCATCACACTTTGCACATATTATTATGAAAAAGACTTGTAAATATTGAACACATTTGAATATTGATGTATATATTAGAACTACATGTAAAGAATTATTTGAGAGGTTAAGTATTTGACTCAGACAATTATTTGAATTGCCTTACAAGAATATGATGAATTAGAGAATTTTGCCCTTGTATGAATTTTTTTTGATTCAGCAAATATTTTGTGTAACACTGTCATATTATATATTTTATTTGAAGTTTGTAGTTCTATTTGAACTCTGCAATTGTACATTTGATAGACCCCAAGAATTCCAATTGATCCTACTTATGATAATTATGTCGTCAAGCTGAAAAAAATTTCTTCAAAATTTTTTTCAAAAGGGGGGTGATAGGTAATGTCACCACCTCAAAGTTGGTGCCATAGAGTAGAAACCCTAATTCTGTATTGTGTATGTTAATTCCATATTGTGAATCTTATTCACAACCCATGTTGCACTAAGGTGAACACTTTTGACCTTAGGTGAACCAGGGAGTTAAAGGCAGTCAGTCCACATAGAGATCTTGTAGCAAGCACTTGTATTGAGTCACTTAAGATATAAGCAGTAGAGTTAGATGTTTAAAGTAGTTGGTTATAGAATAAGTACTAAGTTGTGATATTCGTATATTACTGTTGGATTAATACTGACCATTCCTGGGTCGAATTGTATGGTGTATTCACTATGTGGTGTTATATTAAACTTATTGTCTGCTACACCCAGCGTCATTTCATTATTCAGTGATTTGTAACAAGAACCCAATGTCACCACCACGCCTACATTGATAACCACAGCCACATCCATAACAGTATAAAATCACTCGGTGACACTAATTACTTATATTTCAACATATTTGTAGGTTGTAAGCTACTTATTGATATTTCAACCCATTTGTATATTGTCGCGTTATACTCTTAAATCTTAAATTGTATCATTAGTAAATATAAAATGAAAAAGGGTTATACCAGGTGTAAGGGACGACACATGCAATCTCCCTGCGCCGTTCAGACAAACCAATACTTTTTCTATTGTATTTTAATTAAGAAATTACAATTTTTTTTTAAAAAATCTGTCACTTATTTAATTTCTAAATACTATAAATTAAATTCTTTAATCGACTCGCCCCCCCCTCCCCACCGCTCACCTTTTAATATCAAATGCAATCATTAGCAGAAATTATAAAAAGGGCCGAGAAATCTTACTCGATTAATTGTTTTCACTCTACCGCCCTCTTTCCCTTTTCAGACGAAAACATGACGTTTTAATACAGATGTCAAATATGGCGACAGAGATTATGTAATTGCACATGAATTTATCATAATTATTTTAAGAAGTGACAGAATGCAAGACAATGCTTGGCTTCGCCCCGAACCCAACTGGGGGAGCTTACAGCGGTCCCCCACACGCCCTTTTGGTCAAGAGAAGGTTGAGAAACACTGCTTTTTTTTTCATATTGTAATGACCATGTTCTGTAGTGACTCTATGGTTGCGCACCAGCGCACGAGGATGGACTAAATGAACGGGGAGAGAGGAAGAGGAAGTGCGAGAAGATTGAGATTGGAACGGCTCTTGTTTTTGGTGATCTATGTTGATTAAACTTTGTATTATCTTTGTTCCCATACCTCGTTGAGTTGCCTCCTTTAAATGTTGTAACATTGGTATCAGAAGTGGGATTATAGGCGACTCAACGAACGGGAGGTAAGTTAGTAATGGCTTCCCCTATTATGAAACAACTAGACCAACTCTTGATTAAAGAACTAAAACAAGAGCTTCGGTATCGAGGTCTAAAGCTTGGTGGTGGCAAGGAGACACTTACAGCTCGTCTCCGGCAGGCCCTGATTGAGGAAGAAGAAGACCCGGACAGTTATCAATTCGAAGTAGGGCCAGATGTAACTGAACTCCTAGGTAAGATGCAGGAAAAAATGGATACACTTGATATAGGGATTAGAACCATGCAGGACAAAATAGACACACTCGATTCAGGGATCAGGACTGAATTTTTATCGGTTAACCAGAAAATAACCACGATGGAGGTCACGATGAACCAGAGAGTCGATGTGGTAGAAAAAGACTTAGAAGAACTGAAAGTTCAAGTTAGAGAAGGGCTCAGCAATGCGCCGGTGAGTAATACAGGATCAACGTTACCCGAAGGGCTTGTAAAGATGAATACAGGATCAATGTTACCCGAAGGGCTTGTAAAGATGAAACCCCCTGTGTTTGATGGGTCCGTCTCCTGGTCAGTCTACAGAAGACAGTTTGAGGCAGCTGCTAAGGTCAACAAATGGGGCAGCGAGGAGGAAAAAGCGACCGCTCTAGTACTGGCCCTTAGAGGAAAGGCTTCCGAAGTACTTCAATCCATTCCAAACCAGCAGGATTATGCTGCTCTCGTCCAGGCTATGGAGCTTCGATACGGGGACGAGCACTTACAGGAAGTTTATAGGGTCCAGCTGAAGATCAGACAACAGCGGGTCAGTGAAACCCTACAAGAGCTAAAGACGGACATTGAACGACTTGCCCATCTGGCATACCCCACAATAGCACAGGAGTTCCTCGAAGTAATCGTCACTGATGCCTTCATCGATGCCGTTCGAGATCCAGAGCTAAAAAAGGTTATTAGAGTTAGTGGCAAGCGTAAGGCCAGCGAAGCCCTTGTGTACGCTCTGTCCTATGAAGCCGCTAAGAACAGTCATCATGGTCGGAGACTGGAAGTTCAGGAAGAAGATCTAACACAAGTACTCAGACGGATGACGGAGGTTCTTGAAGAGTATAAGCCAAGCCGGTCACAGGGAGCTCATCGTGCGACCAGGGTCCGTTGCTGGAACTGTGGTGAATCTGGGCATATACAAAGGATGTGTAGAAGAACACCTAATCAGCAAGAAGCGATTCAGCACAGATCAGAAAGGGGTGCATGGCCTGGAGCCAATGGCTATCAGGAAAAATAACATTCGTCGGCTTCAAGGGGCAGACACCGGCGATCCAGGAAATTGGAGCACCTGTCAATGTCACTCCAATAGCTGTGCTGGGACAGAGTAGGAGTCTTATGGTAGAAGGAAGGATTGGAATTCGGAAGTATCGGTTTCTCATAGACACTGGTGCTTCACGTTCAGTCATTCGGCCAAATGTCGCAAACAGCAATAATACTACAAATGTGAGCCTTTTCTCCCTGAAAACAGCCAGTGGAGAACTGATGCCCATAAAAGGACTGGCGGACTTAGAATTTGAGCTCGGGTGTCAGTCATTCGGGCATGAATTTTTGATAGCAAACATAACTGATGATTGCATTTTAGGTATAGATTTTCTACAGAAATTTGGATTTTCCATTAACATTAGCGGAGGAACTTTGTTGTACGGAAATGTGGAGGTTTCTTTGTTAGGTGATAGTGAAGAAGGAAACAATCGAATGATGAAAATACTATTGACGGAGGATACAAATCTGCCTGCACAGTCCGAATCAATTATTTGGGGAAAGTTAGAGAACGGACATGAAAAGTCGGGAACGGCGCTAATCGAAGGAACGGAAGACAATTACGACGGAGTGGCTGTAGTGAAAACGCTGGTCATGATCGGTAAAGATCATCAGAGAGTACCTGTCAGAATCATGAACCTTGGTTTGAGGGAGAAGCATCTACGAAGGGATAGTTACATTGCTAAATGCCATACAATCGACCTAATTAAGAATTGCAACATTAACAACGTTTCTTTTACGCCCACTGAATCGATCAACCCTCAAATTACCAGGCTTTTGACAGAAACCAAGGGGAACCTATCTGAAGAGCAGTATAGCAAAGCTAAAGAGTTGATAATGAAATTTGCAGACATCTTTCCATCTGATGATTCAGAATGCGGAAGAACAGACATGGTACAACATAGGATCGATACTGGAATAAATAGACCGATTCGGCAGCCACCACGCCGCCTTCCTCTCACAAAACAACAGGAGGCTACAGACCTGATAGAACAAATGAGACAGCAAGGGGTCATAGAGCCCTCTAATGGCCCTTGGTGTTCACCAATCGTCCTAGTAAAAAAAAAGATGGATCCATGCGATTTTGTGTAGACTACAAAGCACTTAATGAAGTCACGCATAAAGATAGCTATCCAATCCCAAGAATAGACGATACCTTGGATACGCTTGCTGGATCACAGATTTTTTCTACTCTTGATCTAAAGAGCGGATACTGGCAGGTGGGAATGCATCCTGAGGATAAAGAGAAAACGGCTTTCTCTGCTGGCAACGGTCTTTGGCAGTTCACTGTGATGCCTTTTGGTCTCTGTAATGCTCCCGCCACTTTTGAAAGATTGATGGAGCGCGTTTTACAAAGACTTCATTGGAACACGTGTCTTGTATAGCTGGATGACATTATAGTCACTGGTAGGATGTTTGAAGAGCATCTGGCAAATCTACATGAAGTTTTTGGACGGATCAGGAATGCGGGAATGAAAATCAATCCAAAGAAGTGCTCGTTTTTCAGGAAGAGTGTCAAATATCTTGGCCACATAGTATCAGGGGACGGCATCAGCACTGATCCTGACAAGACTGAGGCAGTAAAACGTTGGCCTACACCATCCAATATTCGAGAACTAAGAAGTTTTTTAGGACTCTGTACGTACTATAGACGGTTTGTGCCAAATTTCTCCAATATATGTGCACCCCTTCATCGATTGACAGAACAAAAGAGGTCATTCAACTGGACTCAGGAGTGTCAAGAGTCCTTTGAAATGTTAAAAGACACACTTGTCTCATCCTCCATACTTGCCTATCCGATACCAGGCATGACGTTCATTTTGGATACGGATGCAAGCAATACCGGAATAGGCGCCGTCCTTTCCCAAAAGATTGATGGAACGGAACGAGTCATCGCTTACTTCAGTCAAAGTTTGTCAAAGGCTGAAAGGAACTACTGTGTCACAAGACGTGAACTCCTGGCCGCCGTCGATGCAATAAAACATTTTCATAAGTACCTTTATGGGCAGAAATTTATTTTAAGGACAGATCACGCAGCAATACAATGGCTTCTTTCTTTTAAGTGCCCTGAAGGTCAGGTCGCTAGGTGGATCGAACGTCTGCAAAACTATGAATTTGAAATTCACCATCGAAAAGGACTAATTCACCAGAATGCTGATGCGCTATCTCGACGACCTTGCAAAACAGAATGTAAACATTGTAAGAAAGCTGAAGAAAAGGAAGAGATAATCGATTGTCAACGTTTGGACGTGAATGTTTTAGGACCTTGGTCTGATGAGAATATCCGAGAGGATCAGCTGAAAGATGAGGATCTGGCAATCGTTCTTGTTTGGAAGGAGAAGGGACAACGGCTAGATTGGCAACACATTGCTGAAAAAGGGGCTGCCATGAAGGCGTACTGGGCACAATGGGACTCAATGGTAGTGGAAAACGGTGTTCTTAAGCGAATGTGGGAATCTACTGATGGGACATCAACACGATTACAAATAGTTCTCCCAAAAGTTAGAATCCAAGAAGTACTCCAAGAGTTGCACAATGGTTCCACGGGTGGTCACTTGGGTATTAACAAGACGTTGGAGAAAGTGAGACAAAGGTTTTATTGGTGTCGGTACAAGGAAGACGTAGAGGATTGGTGCAGAAGATGTGATCGATGTGCAGCAACCAAAGGCCCGCAACGTCGAACAAGGGGACCCCTACAACAGTACAACGTAGGTGTTCCATTCGAAAGAATCGCACTGGATATATATATGGCCCGTTTCCTGAGACACTAAAAGGCAACAGATATATTCTAGTAATAATGGACTATTTTAGTAAATGGCCTGAGGCTTTCGCGATACCAAACCAAGAAACCACAACAATAGTCGATGTTTTAGTGGAACACTGGATTAGCCGCTTTGGTGTACCTAGGGAACTACATTCAGATCAAGGACGCAACTTTGAATCCAAGCTATTCCAGGAGATTTGCAAAATCTTAAAAATTGAAGACTCGAACAACGCCACTTCGCCCTCAGTCAGACGGGATGGTGGAACGCTTTAATCGCACATTGATACAACACTTGGCTAAGATGACAGTAGAACAGCAAAACGATTGGGATGACTACATTCCTCTATTCCTCATGTCTTATAGAGGAGCCATTCATGCAACCACTTGTTATACGCCAGCCAAATTATTATTTGGTCGGGAACTTCGGCTGCCAGCAGACCTCTTATTCGGGTTGCCAGGAGAAAAACAAACGACAGCTAGCGAATACGTAACAGAACTTAGGGGGAGACTTGAGAGGGTTCATGCACTTGCACGGAGTAGGATAAAAGACAGTAGCGACCTCATGAAGACCAGATATGATAGAAGAGCCAATTCTACGGGGTTTGTAGAGGATGATCTCGTTTGGCTGTACAACCCAAAGAGAAGGAAAGGAAGATCGCCTAAATTACAAAAGGATTGGGAAGGTCCGTATCGGATTGTGAAGAGAATCAACGACGTGGTATACCGTATCCAGAGGGGTCCTCGAACTAAATGCAAGGTGGTACACGTCGATCGGTTGTATCGGTATTGTGGTGAGGAGAGAGGAACAGAGTCAGTTCGGGACGAACAGACATAAGAAGGGGGCAGTGTAATGACCATGTTCTGTAGTGACTCTATGGTTGCGCACCAGCGCACGAGGATGGACTAAATGAACGGGGAGAGAGGAAGAGGAAGTGCGAGAAGATGGAGATTGGAACGGTTCTTGTTTTTGGTGATTTATGTTGATTAAACTTTGTATTATCTTTGTTCCCATACCTCGTTGAGTTGCCACCTTTAAATGTTGTAACAATATATATATATATATATATAAGCTATGAGTATGCGTTATACATAGAATAATGGTTTACTTGGCGGTAGGGTTAGGGTTTGGAAAAAAATCGTCCCCCCCCCAACTCAAAAGTTCTGAATCCACTAGTGCTTCTGGTGGGGAACTATTCTAAGAGAGCAAGAGAGAGAGAGAGAGCAAGAGAGAGAGAGAGAGAGACTTATTTCATTTCTAAAGCTTATTCAATTCGACAAATATATAAGATTAGGAAAAGCTTAGTAATCTAAAGATTTGTAATTCTATATATTAGAGGTGCCGTTGGCTGAGCGGTAAAGTGCTTAGCTTCCGAACCGATGGTCTCGGGTTCCAATCCTGGTTAAGACTGGGATATTTAATTCAGGGATCTTTTGGCGCCTCTGAGTCCAACCAGCTCTTATATAATACGGACGTTACTTCAAAAAAGGAAGCGATTACGTCCTACGCGTCATGCATTTAGTCATGCATATTAACCAATGACTTAAATTCTGCCAAGTCACTGGTTTTCCTGGCTAGCACAGGCAACCCATTCCATGCTCTAATAGCACTAGGGAAGAAGGAGTATTTGTACAATTTTGTCCTAGCATATGTAGTGTGGCATGTGCCTCTATCTTTGTGTCTTTCTGAGTATTTTATTCGATTTTGTTTTTGTATTTGAAGATTATGGTTCAGTGTTTTATGCATAATTGCTACTTTACTTTTAAGTCTTCTATCCTGAAGGCTTTCTACATTTAGTGATTTTAGTAAAGGTGTTACTCAAGTCGAATGTGAATATTCGTTTGTTATGAATTTCACTGCTCTATTTTGTGTCCGTTCCAGTTTTTTTTACTGTTTTCTTGAGAGAGGATGCATATTCTATTATTGGCCTAACCAAGGTTAAATATCATCTTAATTTTATGTTCTTATTTGATGTATATAAATTTATTTTAATAAACCCTAATACTTTGTTTGATTTTTGATAGTTTCATCAATATGTGGATTCCATGACAGTTTTTCATTTATTATAACACCTAGGTATTTTGCATTTCTAGTCTCTGTTACTGGATGGCCGTGAATAAGATAAGTGGAATTAATTTGTTTTAGTTTTTTTTTTTTTTTTTTTTTTTTTTGTTACTCTTAATAACTGATACTTGACAATAGTTATTGTGCTGGCCACACTCGTTAAAGGTAGGCCACAGAAACTGATTTAATCTGATGACCTTTACATCATCTGCCCTACAGAACACAAGGTCTGAAAAGGGAACTCTTTTTAAATTATATAAGAATAAGAAAGGCTTAGTAATCTATAGATCTAGATCTAGAATCTATGGAGATAAGAATATAAAAGATAAAATAAGATATATCAAATCTAATCTACTGGTTATCAATAGACCCAATGCTAATGCTACTAGATTATTTTAAGGACGCCAGCCAAGGTTAAGGGGAGGTTTCACCTTAAAACCAAAGTATGTCTTAGAATGGTACTACAGCCATGAAAGTTTCCAAATAGTTTGATAAACACATAAAACGAGTAAAAAAAAAAGTCAAATGTCAATTTTGACATTTAGTATGACGTCACCACTGCGTGTTACTATAAATAGTAACAAACATTTGGGAACAAATTTCTCAAAAAGTATAAAAGATTTTGAGCTGAAACTTTGCAAATATGTTTATACATATATTATCAACATGCCCTACTAAAATTATTATATTCTGAAGTGTATTACCCTTTGAAAATATTTTTTTGTTTTTGGGTGTTTTTTTGTAAGCAAAAATCTCAAAATAACATTTTATAAATGACCATAACTTTAAAACTTTTCATTCAATCAAAACCAAAGTAGTAGGGTGTGTTCAAAACATATCTCTCTTGATATGTGCCAATTTTCATGAAGATTCATAAACAACTTTTGAAATAATTTGAATCCATCTCAAGAAATTTGTCAAAAAAATTAAAATGGAGAAAAATGAACTATAAAGAGAAAAAATCTTTTTTTTTCAATGAATACTAACTTAAAAGCCCCCCCAGAGATGTGAATCATCAGCCATGGCCTTTTATTGCACTTGCATTCTTTTATCCTGCCTTTTTGCTGTTACTTAGTGTATTTTTCTATGTTTTGGACTTCCCCCCCCCCGGCTTTTTTCTGCCTTTTGTTCAACAAGGGACTTCTCTATTTACAATAGTGTCCAAAAATGAAACCCCTTTCAAGGAAGATTTCTGATGAAAGTATTTTTTTTAGGTTTGGTAATAATTAGTTAGACATAACCTAAGAATGTAAAACTTTACTGGCTTTATGAGGATTGACAGATAGAACAGTTGCTATTCCATTTTTGCTTATGAAGCCTCTTCTCTGCCATATACCATCACATGATGCGGTTATCTGTTCATGTTTTTTTTTTCACTCCATTAGCTGCTGACAACATGCTTTCATTAGCAGTACTTTCAGTTGGGTTGGGCTGCAATATTCATATGGGCTAGGGATCTGTGACTCTGTATCACTGTTGATAACTACACTATAGATAGCTAGTTGAAAGCTCAATTTATATTTCATAGAGAGAAGTTTCAAATAAAAACTCATCTGAAGAATGGCGGCAATGAAAACTATCTTACTTGACAAGCCTCACTTTCTTTCAGTTACTGAATAGTCTGGGGATATTTAGATCTAGTTTACACGTGGTTTTCATCCTGATTTTATTTTTATAATTGATTAGCATGAGAACGTGATATTGTAATAGTTGTACCAAGGAAATAAATAAATAAGGGCTTGAATGTCAACAAATAGATATCCTTTTAATTAGAACTTCAGTAGGTCTACTCTCCTAAGTTATAGATACACTATATTTTAGTTTTTAACTCGATAAAGAAACATACATCAATAACATCAGTTTCACGATAGTCTCCTTCATTAGACCTAGACTAGTAGTCTCAGCTATGTCTTCAACATTAGGTTCCATACCGGTACTATAATAGATCTAGTACTAGTAATAGCATCGCCACTAAGTCTAGATTGTTTTCATCTTCCCCAGTATATTTATTCCCTCTAAATTTACGCTTTTATTGGCTTCTTCCTTCTTTTATTAGATCACACTTTATCATTATATCCATAATATTGAAGAAATAAACACTAGACTAGCGATGTAAACAAAAGCATGCGCCGGAACTGTTTATGATAAGGCCACCCTAAGCTTTTGCAAAGAGCTCGCTGATTGGTCAGAATAATTGTTACTTACAGGAAATGTGTTTATTCGACCAATGGTAATTCATTTTACAACTAATTATACTGTTGATTCAAATAGGATTCTAGCATTTCAGATGAGAATGGTAGTGAAAAAATTTTGTAAATCGGACAAAAAATAAAAAAGTTACGTTATTTTATATTTTTTGCATAATTAATGAGCTAAATTAATTAGAACACTTGATATTTTGTAAAAATTATTTTAAAATATTTTAAAACATCTAATATAACTAAAAATAATGAAAAACTGTAGAGAAATGGATAGATAATCATTTGAAACCATATTTGAAAAATGTAAAAAAAATAAAAAAATAGATATAATTGAGGTGAATCCTCCCCTTAACTAGTCGACCATGATTCATAGTCCTGTGATGCAATCCTTTGACAATGTCACCAGCAGTATCCACGTGTAAGCTACTCAAACACATCCACATAGACCTGCCACCTCACACTTCGCTTGTACCGCTGATCAAGCCACCCTCGCGAAATCAATGGGAATTCCCACAAGCAATCGTGTAGTATTCATTCTGTACCGGTAGCTCTAAAAATAGCTATGCTCTAGTTATTAGCCCAGAACGATTGTGCTGTGTTTACTTTAGCTGTGTATGAGATTTCAATACTGGGGAAGTGTATAGAGTCCATATTTTTTCCTGTAGTATTTACTTCTGTGTTTCTAAATATATGGTACTACTGCTTACCGTAAATAGGGGTGAGTCTAATTCAATGTGAATATTGTTAAAGTATGCCATCAAATTAAATAGAAATGTTAATAAGAAATAGGCCTAAGTAATAGATATCATCATATCATAATGATAATCATGGGCTGCTAAATCGTTACCATGGGGGGTTTGAATAAGTGATCTAGATCTAGATTTGATCAAATTTCAACTCAGCGTAAAGTAGGCCTGATGCTCTCTATTTGTCATGGATGACATTCCATTTTTAATGTCAAATAAAATATAGATCTAATCGTAGTTTCATGTTATCTATTACAAAAAGGAATATGAAAAAGTAGTATTTGGGGCAGGGGTGGACTTGATGTCAAAATCGGCCAGGGTATTACCATACCATCCTGTCGACAAATTACCTGTCCTCGTCATAACTAAAGTTTTGATACTAAAACAAACGCAAGCATGCCAACGTGGGTTGAGGTATGGCTACTTTGACGTGTTGTATTTCTACATCTAGATAGACTTGAGAGGCTACAGAAAGTCTCAATTTCTACTAACGATTGTACAAATGCAACTTAAATTCATTTGAATAGAATACTTTATTATATGATATTGAAACGATTTGGTATGATTAAAAGATTGAAGTACAGCACTTTAAAAGGGGACAAATGAAAATATAGTTTAGCTTATTAAGGATAAAAAAGTTCTTCATCAACAAACTTTATCAACAGCCTTAAACATAAAACCTTGCAAGTGTTTTGTGTCAAGAAGCTTTTCAGCCTATACTTAAAATAGTTTAGCATGTTGATACTTCTTTCACAAGTTACTTGCGTAAGTGCAAAAAGCCAGGCTTATCATTACAAAATAAAGTCAATGGCATTGTGAATATTCCTTCGTTAACTTTATCGTTTTGGGATTCATCATGGCTCTTGAATCAGTTGAACCAAACTGACGAGAAAGTCAGTCAAGTCCTAAAGTTCTTTTATGAAAGGTAATAGTATGTCAATCACATTAGCGGTATTTATTGCTATTCATGTTGGTCAATTTGGCGACACCAACATCTATATAGCCAGTCCGCCCCTAATTAAGGGTGTGCTGTTAGTTTCATCAACGGGGTTAGGGGCGGAGCCCCTTCGCCATGCGTTAGTTCATGTATTCGAAACTTAGCTCACTGAGGAATATCTTCCTATCTGCAGTCGTCATAAAGATGTTAATTATAACATTACTAGCCGACCCGCGGCGTAACATACGCCGCTATTTAGTGACGGGTGAACACTGCCTGAAAGACGCAGTTGTCCAAATGGAGTGGGTTTGGGCAAACGACTCTAAGTGAATGAAAAGATGGAACTCTGGAGAGAGCAACATACAATTGTCCATGACTGAAAACAGATTTTGGAAGATACAGGCATAGCTTTTTGAACGTTTGGCCTTGCGCTTTGTTAATTGTCATGACAAAAGCTAATCTAACAGGGAATTATTTTTGCGTAAAGGTAAAAGGTATATTTGAATCTGATGGAGTCAGTGATATCCAGGGAGTGAGGACAGTTTGTGAGGTAGCAGCTGCGATAGTTTTACTCTCCAGTACGTTGCGCCGAATGCTGGTAACAGTCAGTCCAGTGCTATTACAGAGACATCTTACTTGTTCTCCCCCCCCCCCTTCTTTTTTTTCTTAGCCACACTCTCTGTCGCCGCGAAAGTTACGTAAGGTAACTTTAGTCCGACTTGCAGAAATGAAAGAGTTATCTTTCCTTGACTTTTTCATCGAGGATTAGAAAATCGGCGTGTGCGTGGTGTCTCGCATGGTTGGGCTACGAAGAGAATTATATATACAGATAGAGAGAACGACCTACTAGCATTCTTCTCATTTCCTTCTAGAGGACCATGACTTACAGTTACTCAGAAATACCTTTTTTTTATTACAAGAGATAGATTTCCAAATCTAATGTTGCTTTTCTATTCTTTTTTGTTTCACTTTTATAGGTCAACTCGTATCTACAGTTTTACTTTACACTTTACATTTATATACATTTCTCTTATCTGTCTCCTCTCTCTCTTCTCTTTGTTCGATCTCTCCTTTATCTCATCTCCATATATCATCTAGCTCTCCTCTCCCCCTCTCTCGTAATCTGTCTTTGTCCCTCTTTTGATCTTTGTCTCTGTCTCTCTCTTAATCTCTCTGTGCTCTCTTAATCTCTCTGTGCTCTCTTAATCTCTCTGTCCTCTCTTAATCTCTCTGTCCTCTCTTAATCTCTCTGTCCTCTCTTAATCTCTCTGTCCTCTCTTAATCTCTCTGTCCTCTCTTAATCTCTCTGTCCTCTCTTAATCTCTCTGTCCTCTTTTAATATTTCTGTCCTCTCTTAATCTCTCTGTCCTCTCTTAATCTCTCTGTCCTCTCTTAATCTTACTGTCCTCTTTTAATCTTTCTGTCCTCTCTTAATCTCTCTGTCCTCTCTTAATCTCTCTGTCCTCTCTTTGTCCCACTGTCCTCTCTTAATCTCTCTGTCCTCTCTTAATCTCACTGTCCTCTCTTAATCTCTCTGTCCTCTCTTTGTCCCACTGTCCTCTTTTAATCTCACTGTCCTCTCTTAATCTCACTGTCCTCTCTTAATCTCACTGTCCTCTCTTAATCTCTATGTCCTCTCTTTGTCCCACTGTCCTCTTTTAATCTTACTGTCCTCTCTTAATCTCACTGTCCTCTCTTAATCTCACTGTCTTCTCTTAATCTCACTGTCCTCTCTTAATCTCTCTGTCCTCTCTTTGTCCCACTGTCCTCTTTTAATCTCACTGTCCTCTCTTAATCTCACTGTCCTCTCTTAATCTCACTGACCTCTCTTAATCTCACTGTCCTCTCTTAATCTCACTGTCCTCTCTTAATCTCTCTGTCCTTTCTTTATCTTTGTTTCTGCCATCTTTTGATCTCTGTATCTGTCTCTTTCTCTCTTAATCTCTCTGTCTCCTATATTTCTCTGTCTCTGTTCCTCTATTAATCTTTGTCTCTGTCTCTCTCTTAATCTCTGTCCCTCCTAATTGTTTGTCTAGTACATCTTAGCTTCTATATGTCTCTATACAAGTCTCTTTATAACTTCATCTTAACCTCTCAAACTTCTTCTTTATCTCTTTATCCCATCCAATTTATCTTTTCGTATTTCTCTTTAACTCTTCCTCTATTTCTTTCTTTCTCTCCACATTTAAATTAGTGTGTCTCTTGCTACTAAAACCCTCTCTCTGTTTTCCTATTTCTCTCACTCTCTAGCTGTGCTATTTTTTTTCTCCGTCTCTTTCAGTCAGTACGAGCCTTAATGATTGTTTCAATCACACATTCACAAACGGAGTGATGCGCTAACAGACACCCGAATTTGCATACACACTCATGCAAACACACAGACACACAGTCATCATGTGTTCAGCGTGTATCCTTCGTTTATGTTGCTGATGAAGTTGATGTATAACTTTGGAAAGCTAATTGACACTTGACACGTTTCAATTGGGTCCACTTGATACACTGTACATGAGATCTGATAGAGCTACCCACAGGCCGCTAGGAGTAGATCACATACTACTTGAAAGTTTTAAAACATTTAGGTTCCTAATAGTTAGACATTTTCAACATTTAATAAACAAGCAATGAGAGGCTTGCTCACTTGATATTTCATACGATGGCCTGGCATGAAAGCAGAGGCATAGTGAGGAAAACGTGCGAGCGGGGAAAGGTCTATAAGTGGCATCCTCTCCCCCATTTTCCATGAACATCACATACAAATATGGGCTGTGTGTGTGGCGCACCACTGATGGTGACACCCGGGGCATCGTGCCCCCTTGCCCCTTCCCCTTCACTACGCCTCGGCGTGAAGGAGTATTAATTTATTTACCGTTGATGGTTATTTTACTTTTGATTATGGTTTCATTGTATCAAATCAGGGGTTCTAAAACCTGTGGGTCACGACCCTTTGGGAGTCGAATGACGATTTTGCAGGGGTCGCAAAGACCACAGAAATATGGATTTTTTTAAAGTAAAAAACTTTCATTTTTTTTTACATTTTGTTGTTGTTTGAGGATAACCCCGATATCTGTTTTAGAGAAATGAATCAGAATGGTTTCTAACATTTTTATTGTCATAGAATTAAAAGTTTAACAGTTTAAATCCCAGATATTATTTCTATAGTGAATTTTGCGTATGTTGGGAGGTATTTGAAAAGCATTTTCTTTTATATATTTTGTTATTTCCTCACTGTTTTAAAGTCCATGTTATTGAAGGTAATATTTTCATCATGGGACAACTCATTAATACAGGCATCTCCAACAAGGAACGTTAATAAAGACATTTCATTTGTTTAATATCATTTAATTATAAGCAGAAATATATTTTAGTCAACATATAATTTCCTATTATTTCGTAATTAAACATAAAGATCAGGCAATGCTTATCAAATGTAACATTGTGATTACGATTTCTTTTAACATTCCCTAAGCGCAGTGACTTTAGAATATTATTTTACGGTTGGGGGCCGCCGCACCATGGGGAATAGTACAAAGGGGTTGCCGAGCTAAAAAGGCTGAGAACCGCTGTATTAAATTGCTTCCTTATTATATAAAGAGTAGCAAGGAATCACAAGAATGATTCAATAGTGTCCTCGCGTGTATACTGACACGACCAAGTCTGATCAACATACTAACACGCTAGTCATCTCCCAATAGTCAAGTGTGTACTTTAGTAAGAGGTCTAATTTTCCACTTTTTTTTTTGTGAACATGGTCGTTACCAATATAAATAGTTACTGATCTATTCTCTCATCCTAAAGATATAATTATTCATGCTCCATGGCACCTTTTTTTTTCACTACTGTTTTTTTTTTTTTGTTAACAATGCTTACCCTCATATCAACTTCATTTGCCTGGTACCAATCATTTGCCAATCATGTACCAATCATGTACCAATCATGTACCAATGAAACTTTCAACAATTATTCATTTTCTAAGACGAGAAATGAATCAATGAAAACAATTCACTGCTTAATTAATTTTCATTTGTAGAAAAAAAAAAAGAAAGATAACTCTTGCAGTATTTAGTTACACGGTTGTAATTGTGCGGTTCTTTCCATTACCTAATGATTTTATTTTTTAGTATTTTTTTTTAAAGATACATTTCTCTTTCTGTTACGAGTTAGCTCACGTAGTGTGCGTTTCTTTACTATAGTTTAAAATGTCCCTTTTAGATCTTTGTGATCAATTGGGCAGAAGATGTGAATGTCATCTGTTTCTGTCGCCCAAGGTTAACGAGGGTGTCATAGGGCTAGCACAACAACTCACCGCCTTTATTTTTCTTCCACCTAACGCTGGGTAACCATTAGAGCTGGGATGAGCTCAGGGGCGCTCTAAAAAGCCTATGTCTAACTGTTCAGCAGGATTCGAACCCCGGAAAATTGGGTTCGGAAGCCAGAAGCTTTACCACTCAGCCACCACACCTCACTATATGCTATAGTGAGTTATTGTATTTCAAACATGTAAAGCCTTATGGATTCTGCCGCCACTAGTGCGACCTGGGCTAAATCGTGACAATGTAAATTACGACCTATTTCTCATTACAATTTTGACGCTATTTTAAGTGTTGTTGTTTTTTTTTTGTTTGTTTCAGACAGCAAGGAATAAAACTTCTGTGTCAATCTTCAAGGGAATTGAGAAGTTTCAATGGCAGCCGACGCTAAATATCTTCTTAGTTTAGGTAAATATATTTACACTATTCTCTACTCCATTAATTGTATGGTTGCTATTCTAGAACATTGCTGCCTGATTTTTGTTTCGTAATTATATCAAAATGAATTTTTAAAAATGGAAAAAAAAAAAAGAAGTCGCTTATTAAGTAAAAAATCTTTTCAAATTAAGAATGTCTGGTCTACGTCTGGATTCAAATCGTACCCATTCAGTTAGATAGCCATATCATTTTTCAACTCAGCCACGTATACCTCAAAATACCCATATCTTTCCTTCAAAAACTTTATTCGTTTTTATCGCATTTTTTTTTCTTTTGAACGTTCCAATAAGATTATCAAAGAAAACGTCCCAGTTCAGACCTTTTGATCTATAGAGCAAATGATTTAAAGGTCATATTTTTCTGTGGTCCACAGTTACCGAGGGTGTCATGAGGCCAGCACAACGTAAACCCGCCTTTACTTTTTCCCTAACGTCAGGTACCCATTAAAGCCTTAAGATCCCGAAATAAAAAAAAACCCCAGTGTTTGCCAGAATTCGATTCCAGTCTACCACTCAGCGACCTAGCCTCAAAAAAGATTATACCGTTTTTTTCCCAGCTTTTAAGACTGTAAATCTAAAAACTAGTTTTTACAAGTTAAAACTATTGAATATTTTTGTGTGATTTCAGTAACGCATGAGGCGGAGGTGAGTTACAGAGGCGAGGCGGACCTGCATGAACATCTTATCTGCTGCAGGAAGAACCCTGACCATACCACATTCTTTCCTGTTGATGACTTCACCATCCAGCACTTACCCGAGCGTTACCGAGATCCTGATCTTTTCGACCTTGTCAAGGTCACTTCTGACATTACCGTTAGAGTCGCGGTAGACTACACCGACGAATCCCGGCCTGAGTTTTACCCGGGGACAAACGTCCCCTATCCATTTTTCGAGACTATCGGCAAGAAACTATTGAGAACCGGAACTGGGCGTGTCTGGGATGTCAGAAAGTTGACCAATGAGGACGAGGTTTGCTGTCCTTGCAAGGCGTGTCAAAGTTCAGAAACGCCCACAAAAACTTGGGGCCAGATCAATGTCATTACGGCTACGCACGTGGTGTTTAGCGTGTCCGAAGCCAAAAGATCGACTTGCAGGCTGGGCTTCAACAGCAAAGGCTGCGAGTATGTGGAGGTGGAAGGAGTTGGAAAAGACGGATCAGACATTTTCGCAGATAGGTACTTGCTGACCTGTGTGACGCACGACGTAGAGCTCGTTGATAGGCTGAGAAAATCTGTAGATCTCTACAATGACTTGTGCTTCAAAGTCTTCAAGAAATACTACAACACTAAAGACGAGGACCGACTCACCATCATTGTGTCTCACCCACACGGGTGCTCCAAGCAGATCTCCCTGGGCGAGTGGACCGCGAAGTACGAGGTCAGCCGCGGAACCACTAAGTATTCCTACACGGCCTGCACTTGCCCCGGCAGCAGCGGGGCGCCGGTCTACACCTTGGGGCGGTCTGGATGGCGTTGGATGTATTCACATGTTCACAGCGGGGCTGCAAGTGATGTCAATTTTAGCGGCCTCGGTTGGGAGAGCTAATTAGCATGCAAATAAATTTGTATCATTATAATGCAGACAATGGAAGATGAAGTTGCTTACATATGCTGGTTCTGTGCCCGAGAAGTTACTTAAATCGTCTTGAATACACTGCTCTCACTTTGTGATTAACGTCGACATCATTGATTTTGATATCATTAACATTAATGTCATTGCCCTCGACATCTTTGACTTTGATATCATTGACCTCGACATCTTTGAGATTGATATTATTGACCTCGACATCTTTGAGATTGATATCATTGACCTCGACATCTTTGAGATTGATATCATTGACCTCGACAACATTGACCTCGACATCTTTGACATTGAAAACATTGACCTTGACATATTTGACATTGATATTATTGACCTTGACATCATTGACATTGATATTCTTGACTTTTACATCTTAGACATTGATATCATTGACCTCGACATCATTGACATTGATATCATTGACCTTGACATCTTTGACATTGATATTATTGACATTGATATTATTGACATTGATATCATTGACATTGATATCATTGACATTGATATCATTGACATTGATATCATTGACCTCGATATCATTGGCATTGATATCATTGACCTCGTTATCATTGGCATCGATATCATTGACCTCGATATCATTGACCTCAGAAGCTTTGACCTTGATACTATTGACCTTAATAGCTTTGACATCGATTTCAATGACCTCGACATCATTGACTTTAAAAGCTTTGACCTCGACATCTTTGACCTCGTCATCATTAGCCTCAACAGCTTTGATACCAATATCATTGACCTCGACATCATTGATGTAAAAAGCTTTGACCGCGACACCATTGACCTTGACATTATTAATCTTAATAGCTTTGACCTTGATATCAATGTCTACATCATTATTGATCATTTAAATAAATGGCTTCATCATTATTTACCTCGCCATCTTTTACCTCAATAGTTTGACCTCAAAGTGAAAGACTTCTTGAAATATACTGGGCTTTCCTTGATTGGCTTTGCTTAAACATAGCAAGACTTTTTTTGTATACAGAAAGAATCTCTGTTGCATTTCTTACTCAAATCTAAGTATTTAATTTCATATGATATTATTTTATGAAAACACCCGTACAATATACAATTATATCTAGTCATACTTAAAGTATTAGTGTACATTTTGTGTATTTCTAAGACTGTTTATGTATTTATAATGGAAGTTAATAAACAGCATTGCCTTCCTTTACTCTTTAAAAAAATGTTCAAAACAAGAATATAAGCATCATCCAATGTAAATCCTCATCTAATCTTTTTCAGTTGGACAGTGGGACCATTTTTTTATTTTTACTGCGCCATTTTATGTGAAGCCGAAGTTCAAATCACTTTTTTTTTAAACTTCAATTGAATGAAAGAGTGCCAGAGGGGTATGTAGCTTGGTCTCCGAACCAAAGGGTCTCAAGTCCGAATCCTGGTGAAGACTGGGATTTTTAGTTTCGGAATCTATAGGGCGCTCTTAAGTCCAACCGGCTCTAATGGGTATCTAACATTAGTTGTGGAAAAATAAAGGTGATTGGTCACATGACACTCTCGTTAACCTTGGGTCTCAAAAACTTTTTGGATTCTGCAATCTTTTTTTTTTTTTTTTGGAATAAACTCGAAAGTGCAATGTTATTTTGTACTTTCAGAAAGTTCCTCTGATACTTAAATCTGTTGCTCTTTTTTACGCGTTAAGTAAAAAGTTTTAATTTGTTATTTAGTTTTTATAATGACATGAATTTAAGTTGTATTACTGGATATAAAATTATATACCAAAATATATTTTTGGTGTAGAATCATAGCATTTAATAGAATCTTGCATTTGTTTATATTTTATGTCTTTTTATTTACTGCTTAATAAAAAAATTAAAAAAAAATGTTTTGAAAAAAAAATTTGTTAAAAATACTTTTTCTTTTGGCTTTCGTAATCTTTCAGGATTTTAAAATATTGATTTAAGCAAGTTCTCAAATACGTCATAACTACCAGACTCTGGGTTGAGGCGCTAAATATTCTCGCTTATAATCCCTGGAAGGCTGGAGAGCCGATTGTCTCCCACCTTAACGGTATACGGATGTATATAAACGCGACATGAAGCTCTTCAAAATCGACACTAGCAGCTGGGGAAAAAAATTGCACTGGATAGATCCACATGGAGAGAGAGCATAAAGGAAGGTTCCCAGATTGTTGATGCCATACACAACAGAAGCAGAAAGAAGGGTGAAGATGCCTGGTGATTACATATGTCCAACCTGTGATCGCAGCTGCGTATGAAGGATTGGCCTCTTTAGTCACACAAGAAGTTGCAAGGGGAAAAGATCGTCTCTCGAGACGTAAAATGCCACAGAATCCCTGAAAAAAACAACTTTTGAGATTGAGTTAGTATCTCTGTAAATTTAAATTTAAGATAATGAGTCGGTAATAATGGAGCCTGTAAAAACAATACGGGTAACGGTTTCATCTTCCAGTAGCAGATTTTTGTTTTAATTACTGTAGTCGTCAGTAGTTCCTTGCCCTTTTTACTGTAAGTAAGTCTCAACCCGAGTCACTCTATTTATTCGTTTCTTAATTAAACATAGAATAAAAAGAGACTCGTTTTCTAAAAGCACTTTATAACTAGTAGTTATACTCAATTAAGTTTCACTCCCATTTTCTAATGATCAATCCCTCAAATTTAGGCGAAAGTTAGTTTGATTTCGGCGAAACATCTTTTGAGAGTGTTCAAAAAGAATCAAAATACCAAAAAAAAAATTTAAAAAAAAAAGCTTATATAAGTGTATCAATAAGATAATAAGTTCGGATCAGTCATTTAATTGAATTCTTAATAGATCTAGATAACAACAATAAATCTGTGGGTTTTGAATTATTATTTTTTGTAACCATTTTTTTTGTTTAGCGCAATTTCATGCAATTAACTTTCTCAATATTGAATGCGCTATGATCCTATCACTTGTCTGGACCAGTTGCGAAGAGTTAGGGGGAGAAAGAATGGAGTATATGGATGATCGCTTTTTTTAATGTATTTTTTTAAAAGGGGAACGACCAGAATTCGAATTTGTGGACCAAAACCTTCGCAGTCTGCTAGCGAAGAGTCTATGAACATGAAAGATTGTAGAGTTATCTATTGTTTCTATTTAATGTTTGTGTTCACTTAGCCTCAGACGACAACCTATAAAGGGGACTAATTAGTTTATACAACCACTTCAGTCAAGTACAATTTCTTTCCCTTGTTCGAGATACCAAAAAATAATAATTAATTACCAATAGTTAATTAACTAATTGGCTAATTTTTTTAGTTTTTGTTTTGTCAGGTACAAGAAATAATTTTGCAAAATTTCAGCTTGATTCAAGATTGTGCGTTGGAGAAATAACGTGTACAAACTTTTTACCAGGCATTCAGATTGAGTGAGTTGATATAAGCTTTGTAAAAAAGGGAAAGACTTGAATACATGTGTCTGGTATATCAAGTGTCTCATGTAAATCTCACGCAGTAGTCTTAATGTCTTTCGTTTTCAAACTTGGTCATCGAAATTAACGGCAAAACAAATTGAGCCAAAATTAAGTTGTGGATGGACTACGTTTGTTTGTTTATGTGTGGCTGCCTGGCCGTTTTGTTCTCGATTATCCCTTTGTTCAAGCCTTCCGCTCGCCATTTCCCGCAGCCCTGCTGGAGGTTTGAGCTAGGATTTAATTATCTTCAAACCTAAAGGAGACAATCCAAACATGTCAAACAAACATAAAAACAAAATATGTCAATGTCAGCCTGTAAGTTCTCTATAAAAGCTGTTTCTTAAAGCATTTTTTTGTTTTGCATGAATGAAATCAAACTTCGGATAAATATGACGCATTTGTAGTCATATAAATGCAACAATCATTATATATGTTACAGATAATAGGCTGTCCACCCAAACTGCTTAATGTAATTGTCTCCTTTCACCAAAATATGATGGATACTGTGCAGTTCAACTTTAGTATCAACAGAAAAGTTAAATATGGATGTGTCGTGACCTCAACCCTCTTCGGAATACTATTTTAACTGCTAATCCTCAACGCGTTTGACAAATCCACCGAAGGCATCTATCTCCATTCAAGATTTGGTGGCAAACTCCTAAATATTGCTAGGCTGAGGGCCAAAACTAAAATTAGAACCACTCTAGTAAGAGATATGCTATTCACAGACGATGCAGTGGTCGTGTCACACTCACAAGAGGAGCTTAAGTCACTAATGTCCCGCTTCTCTCAGGCCTGTAAAGCGTATGGATTAACAACTAGCACGAAGAAAACAAATATTATGGGATCACCTGCTACAGGACCACCCTCCATCCTCATAGCCGATAATAAGCTGGACGCCGTAAATGAATTCTACTATCTTGTATCCATAATTGAAGATGAGCTGTCTCTAGAAGAGGGGAAAAAATTAAAAGGCAATAGGATTGGCTGCCTCGACCTTCTCTAGACTCTTGTCAAGAGTTTGGGAAAACCAGAAGCTCACTACAGCGACCAAAATGGAGGTCTACAAGGCATGCGTTATGAGTACACTACTGTATGGAAAGCAAGAGAGAAAACTAAACTCATTCCATTGGCGATGTTTCCGAAGGATCTTGAAAATCACATGGAATGAAAGAGTGTGCAATACTGAGATCCTTGCACGAAATATTCCCAGCATCTTTACAGCCCTTAAACAAAGCCGCCTGCGCTGGCTTTAACATGTTCGCCGGATGAGGGCAATCGCATCCCGAAAATCAATCTCTACGGACAACTCTCGTCTGACTTCAGAGAAACTGGTCGCCCCCATCTCCGTTACTTGGGTGTAATAAAATAGGACCTCAAATCTTTAAACATCGTTACTGACCATTGGGAAGACATAGCCCTAGACCGCACTAGATGGAGAGACACAGTGACCAACAGAGCTATGGACAGCGAAAAAAACACGGGCTCAGCTCAGAAAGAAAAACGTGCATTGCAACTGAAGGAGGTCAACATATATGTCTATTTTTAAATACATATATATTTTTTGTCTACAAGTTTCCCGACGTTTTGTTTTTCAACAAATTGTAAACGAAATGACGTGTTTTTCCTCGGAAAACAATATTTTCCCAAAATTGTTATTATCCATAGCAACCTATGCAATCGGTGCACTCCCCTTGGCTATTTCAAAGTTATACCAGTACATTTATCTTCCTTTGGCATAATTCCATCTCTAACAAAGTCAAGGTACTTTGAACGAAGCACAGAACAAACGGTTACGTTTTAGTCGGTGTAATAATAGAGAAAAAGTTTCCATTGTGTTAAGTATAGATCAGTGAATCCCATGATGCGGCCCGAAGGCCAGATACGTCCCACAGCGTGCTTCGGTCCGGTCCACCAAAACGTCGGCTCAAAGTGTAACAAAAAAAGAGTAAAAACTGTCTGTTATGTACGTTAAAGTGTTCTCACTTTTACTCTGATGGATTGGTACCCCCCTCCCCCCCCAATGGTACGATTATGAAATCGAAGAAGAGAAGAAAGTACAAGTAGACTCTAAAATTAGAATCCAATTATATATGATTTGTAAAAAAAATGTGTGGCAGTTTGAAAAAAAAAACCAAGATATAAGCGGCTTTTAAAACAAATATTACGGCATTCTAGATTAGAGCTGCAATTAAAAATAAAAAATAAACTACGCCTAGAGATTTGAGGATCGATGGGAATATTTACCAAAAAGAGGCTGAGTCGTTGGCTAGTTAACTACAATGTCTCTTACATTTTAAGTAATGAATCAATATTCCTATGCGTAAAAAAAGATAACTTTCAGATTTCCTATTAATAAATGTAAGTACTAGATCCACGATTTTCTAATAAAATTGTTTCAGATCAATCTCATTTTGTTTTTGTACACAAGTGTCTGAAATTAAAATGGCCGCAGGTCCAATTAGGTTGAGCATCACTGGTATAGATTTTTTGACCTGGGCAGTTCACTTTCACATTCTGTTAGAGTGGTAACTGTCTTGTCGTCCGCAATAGTTCAAAAAGGAGATCATGGGCAGCAGCAACATTTAGTGCTGTCTAAAGAGTGTGTGTACCTCGAAATGTGGGTGAGGTGTTAGTCTAGGATGTTAAGATGTTAGGATACGAGAAATGCTCTAAGAAATTGGAACTGTACAAATGTTATAAATGATGTGTTGGTGCAGCCAGGTGTGACCGGGATACATCTAACTGAAGCCAGGTTAAAGCGAGCGGGCTAGTGGGACGCACTTGTGTGAATACAAGAATTGAAGATAACCTTTGCTATGCCTATTGTCAGTATCTTCATACTTATTTTTTTTTAGTCTGTTTATTATAACGGTTTGTCTCGATGACTAAAACTGATCACTGTTGTGAATGACTACTCTATATTTGATCTGCAAGAATGTTATCAGTGTGTAATGTGTATATAGAAGATGCAAAAGGAGGCCATGTTATTGACTTAAGTACTGCTAGGTGCAAAAGGAGGCCATGTTATTGACTTAAGTACTGCTTGGTGCAAATGGAGGTCATGTTATTGACTTAAGTACAGCTTGGTGCAAAAGGAGGCCATGTTATTGACTTAAGTACTGCTTGGTGCAAAAGGAGGCCATGTTATTGACTTAAGTACTGCTTGGTGCAAAAGGAGACCATGTTATTGACTTAAGTACAGCTTGGTGCAAAACGAGGCCATGTTATTGACTTAAGTACAGCTTGGTGCAAAAGGAGAAGTGCTGTTTGATTTAATATCAAATTTTGTTGCTGAAAACCCTTGATCCACTTTTAGTGGGTAAGTTCATTTTATTTTTCTCTCAAGATCTTAGATTGCTGTAATTGTAGAGAATACTGTTTAATTGTTAGCATTAGACTATATCGATTATCACAAGATTATTATCTCATGACCAGTGTCAGAGTGGCTTGAAACTCTGTATATTGACTATGAATGTATCGTAAAGAAGGTTGAGAGAGTTGGTATGACTCACGACGTAAGACTGTAGCGTGAGAAGCATTCGATGAGTTGATACGTGCACTTTCAGAGCACTGAGTTACTAAATCGATGATAACTATCTGGATGTTAAAGTGGATATATATATATACATATATATATATATATATATATATATATATATATATATATATATATATATATATATATATATATATATATATATATATACATATAAAATGTTTATTCTGTTCTCTATTCAAATATTTTGTGTGTGTGTAATTTATCATAACTGTTGAACTGATTCATATTGCTATTTATTGGAGTACATTTACACTTCTTTTTTTTCATGAAAATAAATTTAGGTTACGTTCATAGAAACACCCCTGGGCGTCAATTAGATAGGATTTTTTTTTTTCTTTTGTGGTTGCCTTGGGCCCCACCTGCCCTTCCTTTAGACCCGCTTTGCTGATGGTCATTATTAAGTACAACTTTACATTTGAAGAGTAAATGAACTAGTCTGGAATGTTGAGTAAAACAAAATAAGATTTGGGTTCATCTTGGTCCAGCCAGTGAGATCAATACATTCCCAGGTCAAGTCTGAAGGTCACGTCACACTCTGAAGGTCACGTCACACTCTGACTCATCGGTTGGAATTTTCCCTCATTTCGTTTTCCTGGGAAACGTGTTTCCATAGCAACAAACACCGAAGGAAAAAAAAGGTGTCTTTAAATAAAGTTTGGTGGCTCTTTCGTTATGGTTTATTTCAGATTGAACTGGCTACTGTGGCAGTGGTCATGTGCTCATTGATATAACAGAAGTTCAAAGGTTAGTTTACAAAAAAATATTTAAAAATTCTTATTATTTTTATTTTCTCTTTAACTTGTGTTTACTATTTGAGGATGACTGACTGACCGTGTGTTATGCACGCTGGAAATTCGTCTAAAGATTGCGGGGTTTTAAATCTTATTACCGCCATCCCCCATTCGAATTTTGTCTGGGACACTGGTGGCTCTTTGACTTCTCGGCTGCGGCTTTACCACACAATTCCTAGAGAAGGCTCGGAATAGATATGCAAATGCACTTTCCTTCTAGGTGACGAGTAAAGCTTTTTTAAAACGCAAGTCTACAGAAAATAAGCAGATTTTCATTTTTTTAGAAAGCAACAAAAGCATAGGGGCTCACTTATAAATATGTGTAGAGTCTATTGTTATTTCCGTCCATTACTGCGAGCAACTCGTGTAGGTATATGTTAGTTCACATCGATAATGAATTAATGTGCAACATTTGAACTTATCCCAGGATTAGAACTAACGGGTGGAATGTTCCAACCAGACCGTTATGTGGTGCTAGTTAATATAAGCTTTGTTAAAAAGATTATAAGATTAGAAGCATAACAGTTAAATTAATTAGTTAACTTTACATATTGAATTAATTTAATAGTCGGCATTGTAATGAAAAGTACATACAAAATAATTCGCCAGAAAGAATCTACTATTTTATTCGTCATTATTATACTTGTCTATGACTTGGAAATTATCTATACATAATATGTTTAAATTTAAATAGGATGCAAGTATATCGATATAATGTAATTATTTCCCATTAATTGCAAGTAATGTAACATTGCATATGCTTGTGCAATCTCAGTAATGTTAAACACTTTGTATGTGAATTGTTAAATAGCTAACAACATGAAAACACATTTAACAATAGACAATAATTATTATATAATACTTGCATCCACAACCGTTGTGTGGGCCAATATGTTAGTTGCGGTTCAAACCTCACGTGAAGAGGCCAGGGTAGAAATCAATAGTCTATTAACAACGTCTTATCCAGTTCCAAGAATAAGGACAAGCAATTGTAAAGGAAATATCCGTTGCTCAAATAAGAGTTGGCGAAATGCCCCTGTTGCTACCTAGTTACACTGAAACTACTGATCGGTGCCAAATGTCGCCCAAATAAATACTGAAGAAAAACCAGTTGATGAATTTAAAAAGTGAGTGAATTGGCTGCACGATCTGTTCGTACCTAAAGCATAGATGTAATTAGTGTCTTGCCTAATGTGAACTTAGGCATAAGGTTAGAAAAACATTTAGATATGGAAAGTTCAATTAATTTTAGAATCATTCTTGATTCATATATAATCATTGAAAATATGCTTAATTCATAATAGCATATTAATGTAATAAGTAATACAAATGATTATAATTGTGAGAATGTGACGATTTATTAGGCATTTTATAACTACTTTTTTTGTGTGGCCAAACCAGTTTTAAGACAGGTTTATTTAACTACTACATGTACAAAAGCCGCTAAGTTGGTCTCACAATAATACCACAATACTGTGTTCAGAAAAGCGTTCACAGTGGGTTAATACCCTTAAAAGCTTCTTCAAGGAGTGTGAAATTGAGATTCACGGCTGGGAAGCACTAGCTCTCGATCGTGAAGCTGTGAGTCTCGGAGTCTCGAGATATGAAGCAAGAAGAGTGGCCAGGGCGAAAGAGCGCCGAACCAACAAAAAAGCTGAGAGAAGAAGCAGGCCTATCTGCAACTGACCTAACACACCGATGAGGCTGGCCTTAAAAGAGAAGATTGGACTTTACAGTCATCTTCTTGTTCGTAAGAAAAAAAAAATATGCTCATCTTCGACCACGAAGGAGGAGCTATATATATATAATACGTAACATGATTTAATAGAAAGCCAAGGAGAAGTTTGGTATGGAAATAGATTGATTTTTATTACCGCACTAGGTGCCACCGACACTGTATCGGTAGTTTTCCATGCTGATCTTAGGTGATCACTTAACGCTACTCTACTTTTTCCAGAAGTGTTAGAAGAGTTACTAAAGACGACGTGTTGCAATGTTTGATTTGATGTGAAAAATAACGCACATTTAAAAATAATTCTTTAAACAATCAAAACAAGAACATGACTTGAATATATTTCTCGCCCACTGATGAATTAGATGGGGGCCGCCTCTCTTTGTAATCTTGTTATATTTGTATTTAAGAAGAAAGTAACAAAAGTATTTAGAAAACTTAGCAGCCTACAATAGCCTTATGAATTAGCTTGATCCTCTATTACCGATCTATGAAGACTATCTAATCCTCTGACTAGGTTCGCTAAGGGGAATTAAATGTTTTTCAAAAAAAAAAAACGCTTCAATAGAAAACTAAAGCAAACTACAGTCACAAAATTCCATGAGCGTAGCTAAATAAGATTTTGAGTTTTACCACCCTGCAGAGGGTTTTGAAGTTAAATCCCCCCACTTCGATAAAGTAAACTACAGTCAAAGTCGTAGCCAACTTACTCTTTCTGTCGATCTATCTGTCTGGTTAAAAGTTTGAACATGTTATTACTGCCACTTCCCATTCTTGGATCAAGTTAAACTTTACAAAATATTTATTATACCTGTCAAATCACGAGTCAATAAAAAACAATTAATTCGTTTATTAATATTTGGTTATTAACTCTTTTGTTTGATATCGAAATAAGGGGAATAAATGCTACTTAATGAGAGATGTCAATGTCATATTCTGATTTATTCCCCTATTACATTTTTCTGGAATCAAGTTGAAATTAGCATAACTATTTATAGTCTAGGATAATTCACGAAACAACCCGAAAATTAACGAATTAATTAGTACTAATTAATTATTTTGTTTCATATAGTATAAAAAAAGTTAAATCCTGCAATCTTGAGTAAATGGCAGTAATCAGCGGTTCTTTTCCTTCGAAGAACTTATTAAAAAATATTATATTTTTGTTTTGCTTGTTTTTTAGTTTAAGAAATCCCTTAAAACCACCTTCAAATAAAAAGAACTGCAAAGCTAGCATCACTAATAATAATAAGGCTTATCTACGAGTCCGAAGATCAGTATTTACGGTGGCTGCGCAGCGCCAACTGTGACCTACATAGTTTGCCACATCCAGGGCAAGCATAACCATTGTCCGCAGGTAGTTTATTTAGATTTTTTTATTTTCGCCGTCTGCTTCTGTCCTCGGTATTAAAGGAGTTTAGAGTTTAATCTCCCCACCCCCGCACACAAACACCTTTTCCAATAAAAAAACTGAAACTTAACTAGTCACCAAATTCCATAATCGTAGCCTATGGTGATTTAGAAGTTCAAATATTCATTGTAATAAAAAAAAAGCAAAGCTTATGTGTGTGTGAATGTGTTTGTGTGTGTGCACAAGAAAAAAAAAAGATAGAAACTTTTTTCCCGTGAAATGGAATATACCAATTTGCCGTACATTTCTTTTCAGATATCGTCATAACAATGTCTTCACTAATAAAATACAATGCAAGAGACCTTTTAGCTCTAGGTAAATATTGTTTATTTATTATGTGCCATTGACTGTTTATTTAAGTCCTAAATTTTCCAGTGTTTGGTTTTTAAGGGTAATTATTAGATTTAAATATGTTACTTACCTTCTAATTTGGTCAAACTTCTATAAACGAATTGCTAGAAAATTGTATTACTTTGTTGTGACCTTGTTGTGACCTTGTTGCAGGCACACACGAAGCAGAAGTGAGTTACGGAGGAGAAGCAGATTTGCTGAAAAATTTCAAAACGTGCAAGAAAAACCCGCAGCACAAAAATTTCATCCCCGCAGGCGAGTTCCAAAAAGCTCATCTCCCAGAGAGATATCATGATGACGACATCTTCGACTTAACCAACACTCTTATTGATCTGACGGTCAGAGTGACAGCCAAGTTCACGAGTACGGAAAGACCCGAATATTTTCCGGACACGACCGTCCGATACCCATTTTTCAATAACATTGGGGAAAAACATCTGTGGCGGACAGGGACTGGCCGAATATGGGACGTGCGGAAAATGTCCCATGAGGACGCTGTGGACTGTCCTTGTAGTCGATGTCAGGCGTCTTTGGAGCCAGTAAGAGAATGGGGTCAGGTCAATGTCATCACAGCCACTCACGTGATTTTTAACGTGGACGAAGCGAGGCAGTCTTTCTGCAGAATCGATTACAATACAGACAACGGAAGTTATATTGAAATCGAGGGTTGGGGAAGAGACGGATCAGACATCATAGAGGATCGATACCTGTTAACTTGTGTTACTCACGATATAGTTTTACTGGACAGACTGAGGAAATCGGTGGATCACTACAATGACATCTGTTACAAAGTGTACAAGAAATACTTGCCCACCAAAGAACAAGACCGGCTGACCATTGTGGTGTCACACCCTCATGGCTGTGGAAAGCGAGTGTCCTTCGGGGATTGGAAAGAGCGTTTTTTCGTGGGTCACGGAACAACGAAGTATAGCTACTCATCGGCCACGTGCCCAGGGAGTAGTGGCGCCCCAATTTACATGTTAGGGCGTTCTGGGTGGCGCTGGATGTACTACCATGTCCATAGCTGTGCCAACGAAAGCGTTAACGTGAGTGGTTTAGGATGGGAGCATTAAAGAGTCAGCAGCTGCAGATGTAGTACCATAGATATAGAGAGCAAAGACTATAAAATGCAAGTTTATTCTTTAAGATGATGTGTACAAATCGACATTGTTAGGTTTCGTGATCATCATTACCAAAACTCTTTGGTCCAGAATACTCATGGGCGTTCACAAAACTCTTTGGTACAGAATACTCATGGGCGTTCACAAAACTCTTTGGTACAGAATACTCATGGGCGTTCAGAAAACTCTTTGGTACAGCATACTCATGGGCGTTCACAAAACTCTTCGTGCATAATACTCATAGGCGTTCACAAAACTCTTTGGTACAGAATACTCATTGGCGTTCAGAAAACTCTTTGGTACAGAATACTCATGGGCGTTCAGAAAACTCTTTGGTACAGAATACTCATGGGCGTTCAGAAAACTCTTTGGTAAAGAATACTAATTGTCGTTTACAAACCTCTTTGGTACAGAATACTAATTGGCGTTCACAAAACTCTTTGGTACTCAATAATCATGGGCGTTCACAAAACTTTTTGGTACAGAATACTCATGAGCGTTCACAAAACTTTTTGGTACAGAATACTCATGAGCGTTCACAAAACTTTTTGGTACAGAATACTCATAGGCGTTCACAAAACTCTTTGGTACAGAATACTCATAGGCGTTCACAAAACTCTTTGGTACAGAATACTCATAGGTGTTCACAAAACTCTTTGGTACAGAATACTCATGGGCGTTCCTTTTCAGTAATAACAAGTTAAAAATATCACAGTCATAACTGTAGGCCAAATCTTAATTTTACTTTTTTGATCTAACTTTTTTTGTTCTCTAATAATATTTTTAAGTTCAATACTCTGAAAGTGTCGCAACTAAAGTTCCTGTCCTATTGGAGCTACATTTATCTTTCATAATGGCGTCATTATTTTATCTTCGCATTTCAAAATGTCTCTATATGTTCTTTTTCCTTTTTCTTTTTGCTTTATTTTATCTTCATCTCATTTCACCATACCGTTTTTATTTTTCATTTCTATGTTCATTTCTTATAATATTGTAAGCTTTAGTTTCTAGTTACTTTAAAGTGGATCGTAAAAAGTAACTGGAAAAGCATAATAAAATACTTTTAAAAAATAGAAAGCTTATATAGAGAGTAGTTATATCAATTACTTTGGAACAGTCATGTAACTAAGTGTGTACTTGATCTAGACTGACAATAATAAATCGAAATGATTCTAAATATGTTTACCAAGTGTTTTTAGTTGGCGCAATTTTATGCCTTCAGCTTTCTCAATGCCCGTTCGTGCTAGGATCTTATTATTGCACAATCTCTCTTGCCATGGGATTTTCAAGATCGTTCAGAGGCAGCGCAAGTGTAATGGCGCTTACTTTTCCTTCTTGCCTTGCATAGATAGTCCACAACTCACTGCCGCACAGTAACGTGCTCAGAACGCATGCCTTGAAGATACAAATATAGAGGGACATTTCTTATTCCATACGTTAGAAAACATTCATACAAGTGCTAATATTCTTCACTAGTGCTAATAGAGAATGGAATGGGTTGCCTGAATTGAATCAGCCAGGAAAACCAACGACTTAGCAGAGCTTACGTCATTGATAAACACACATTATTAGATTGAAACATAAAATTAATCATCTTTTTTGAAGTAATGTTGTAATCTATAAGATAAGAGGATAAGATCCAAACTAATTGATAAAAAAATACACCTTGTATAAGCTTCCATTCTCTATTAGATGGAAAACTCCAAACCTCAGCTGCTTGCCGCTATACCCGGACACGGGAAAGGTTTCGGGAGACAACCCTGAGAAAAAAAACAGGATCTGCTAACCGTTAGGCAGATTGCTGCACACTGTGCTACAGCCTGCGGCGCTACTGATCCCAAACTGTATCGGATATTCCGTTCTCTTTGGTCCATCCGTCTGTCCCGTTTAGATCTGGTAAAATAGAAGAGATATTGAAAATCCGACATCATCATATGTTAGACTTTTCAAATTTCTGATGCAACGGTTACGTTTTTCTTTTCTCAAAGCGAAAAATTTAATTTTTAAAATCAACTATGCAAGCATTTTTTTCACATAAATACACCCTTTTACAACTATTCACTATTAGTAGTAACAAACACGAGAGGCTATTTAATAAGGTTATAAAGGATATACCATATTGTTAATACATTTATTCATACTGCTTTAGATTTTTTCTTATATGTAATTGTTTTACTAATGTATCGCTAGTTCTGTCATACTAACTCCTACATTTACAAAATTATGGTTATTATTTTTTCAAAGAGAAAAATCTATTTAATATACATATAAATGGAACATAATTTAAAACAAGAACTAATTAGCAGTACAGCGATGATTCATCAACATCAGGTGATGTAACACAGAGGACACTCAACTAAGGATTTTTGTATCTTGTTTTACGAAATGTTTTACTTTTCCTTAAGGCTGTGAAAAAGAGATTGATCCTTTAGAAAACAATTAGATCAATTAGATAATCATTATATGACATCAGTTAGGCCAGGTTCACATCTAACTTCACCTTCACTTTCACCTATCTCTTGGTCTGTTGGACCGTTGGGGCACCACACAAGATCTGTCAACCTTCTTTCTCCATTCGTTACTGTCATTTGCCTTTGCAAGAATTTCATTCTGATATTCTTTCTGAAAACAAAAAATAGAAACCTACTATTTTACCTGTCTGGGTTGACACTTTTGGTGGCCAATTTTGAGTTTGTGTTTCTACACAAACTGTCTTTGTAACCTTGTTTAAAAGTAGTTTTTATGTGTTTCTTATGTGCCAGATAGTCTGCTCAGTAGATTATACTTGAAGTTAAGGAAACAATACTTTCACTTTTGACTATCACAATAAATAAGAATCAATGTAAACTTACTAGAGCAACAGAGGACACGGTAGTTAAACTTTAAGTAGATGAACATTTACGAATTCCTTTAAAGCATTAAATATGTGTATGTGTATTGTCTGCTTCCTACCCATTCTTATCATTGTGAAAGCACTGAAAAACTGTTCAACATTTCTGAGAGCTAGAATTCCATGACTTCAATTTCATTATTTCAAGTTCATGTGAAGTAAGAACACTCATTTTTTTTTTCTAGACTAGTGTTTCCCAAACTGTGTTCCGCGGAACCCTAGTGTCCTCCGCTAGGCCTAAATAGGTGTTTCTTGAACTACTGGAATAATTAATTAGTAGGCCACATACGTGAATTAATCTGTCTAAAAAATAAGCATAAAGTTACGCTGGGAAACACTGTCCTAGATAATTAATAATGTTAAAACATCTTAATTATTCTTTTTTTTTTTTTTTTAAATTTACTTTCTTAGTTTATTATTTTATTTTATTTCGCTAATAGAAAATTTTCTGGCCACTTTCCAATTAGCTCGTTAACAACCTAATTTAAAGGAGACCTTATATTTGTATACTAATTCTACTAATATTAATTAATCTAACAAGTTCATATTCTTCTTTTTTTTTTTTTTTAAAAGTTATATAATTGTGAATTCCATTGTAATAATTTATACACCACATTTTTTTTTTGTATTAACTTAAATGTAGTACAATATTTTAGTCCTGTTGTAGTTGGAATTTTTTTTTTGGCTTATTTCTTATTTGATTATTCCGATAGCATTACGTTATATGTGGTTATGCTGATATTAATTTTTGCAATTCATATCAAGGATTTTTTTTTCTTTATTGCTACATTTGTTACAACTAACAGAGTAATAAAATAATAATAATAATCAATTTGTTAATAATGTATTTAATAATCTTCCAGATGACTAAATATGTATCTATGTGGTATGATATTAGTTTGTGTTTTAGAATATAATTCAAGGTTTTAATTAGTGTTATATTATTGATAACGATTAAATATTAAATATATTGATTGATGGCTGCCTGGTCGTGAAGTTTGCGCGCTGGACTGTAGTTTGGATTTATCGATGGTCCCGGGTTCAAACCCTGCCGCTCTCGTCCCCCGTAGTCCTGCGAAAAGTAAATTATCTTCAACTCTGAAGGAACATCCGAAACATTTAAAACATTAACAAAACATTTAACAAAATACGAGCTGGTTAAATTTGTACCCTAAAATAATCTCCATCCTCATAACAGACAATGTTACTTATGTTTTTTAGAGCCCAAAGGATTGTAGCTCACTCCCCAAATGAGCCCACATTCTTCAAGCAGAGCATTTAGATTTACTTGTTTAATAGCTATTACTTGTTTAGATTATTTCCTCTATTACATGACTGTATTTGTTTGTAATCATCTCACAGCTTTATAAGACTACCGTAGTTATTTAAATATCACTATAAAAATTAAATTATTATTATGAAAGGATTTAAAAAAAAAATATTCTACATTCTAATTACGACTTGCTAGACTTAAGCATTTGTATGATGTGTACAAATGTGTGTATAGATTTGTGTGTAAGAAAGGGAAAGAATCATTGACATATCACGGCATAACTATTTTTCTTCTATTTATTTCCCTTGTTTTATACATTTTGTCCAGCATTCTTTACCTCCCTGCCTAGTGATTATGACTTATAAGTGTGCCACTATTAGACTTTGGACTCTAAATGTTCATGTGAAGTTTTAGCTAAAGAATTCTGTCCATAACTAAGCGGAGAGGACATTTGTCCCACTGATGCATACTTTGCCTTGTTCAGGAATATGACAGAACAGAGAGAGAGAGATTGAACTGTTGCACCTATCCAATAAACATCCTCAAATCCCAGAGGATATGTGTCAGCAGTGTCCCTCTGCCTCCATCTCCTCTTTCTCCCCCCTCCTCTCTCTCTCTCTGCCTCTTTTCTTCTTCCCCATCTCCCCCTTTTTCCATCTCTCTCTCTCTGCCTCTATACTCCTCTCTCCGCACCCACCTATGTCTCACTATTTCTTTATTTGCCTCTCTCTTTCTCTCCACCTCTCTCTCTCTCTCTCTCTCTCACTCTCTCTGTTTTCACTGAACGAATCCTGGTGCACTACGACACACTCAAACGTCACTTCTCGTATGTACACGTCACCTTTTAACCTTTTACCCTAACCCCCGTGCTATTAATGAAAACAACAACAACCTGGCATTAATCTATCTAGTTCACAATCACAAAGCAGCCCTAAGCCAGTATACCGGCGTGTCTAGTCCAGCACCTAGCCGTGGTTTTTTTTTTTTTGTAAGTTGCATTATACAGGTACAAGACCACAAAATGGATTGCTGGAATTCTATATAGTTCGTGTATTTTGGTTCGATGATGACCATTTTTGACATCCAGAGAGCTTAGGGCTTTGTGCTGGGGTTTTGTGCCTCCTCATGTGGCTGGTGAGACCTATGTGAGCCCGGAATGCTCGGCTGCACACCGGGCAGGTTATTCCAGCTGGAGCTAGTGTCATTGGCCTTGCTTTCCTTCTCTCACGGTCTCCTGTCCTCTGCAATTTGTGTGCCAGTTTTCACATCGCGACGCCATGATGCTCTATCATGTGCTTTGGTTTCCCAGGTGTCAGGGTCAATGCTGAAGGCTTTCAGAGAAGCTTTAACTGTGTCCTTAATGCGTTTTCTTTTTACACCTTGTGAACGCTTTCCTTCACTTAATTGGAATTAATCCATTGTTGGTGGTTGGTTGTTGTCTATTTGAGTCTAAATGTTGTTGAACACTCTGTTTACTTGGGATGTTATGAATCTCAAAAGCGAGTAGCTCAATACAGCTCACCAACAGAATAAATAGTATAAAAAAAAGATAATCGGCCTTTGAAACACAACACATTATTATGTAAATAAGGGCACAGACACGTCGTCAAGATTCACTACAAGCAGTCTCTTTGGCGTTATTTGTCTCTCTTACTTTTTCATGCACCGTCGCGTCATTAAGGAAATACCCAATTAAACCCAAGTTCTACGCGTCTCTCTATTGAACCATTACACTACACACGTTTAAAGCTCAAATTCAACCACTTGACATGAAAGAATTAGTTTGAGGTAACTTGGCAGACCTGTATAACGTGAAACATTTAGTCATTACGACTTATATAATAACTAGGGACGCTAGAAAAATACATTATAATTCGTATTTTATTTAAAAAAACACACTACAATGTCATAAAATAATATTTTTTTTAGTTATATAAAATAGGAATATATCAAGTAACTGAAAAAAAAGGACTCGAAATTATAACAACTCTGTCTAGTACACAATTGTACACGTTATTTATTCAACTTTCCATTCTCAGATCAAGTTGAAACTTTGCGTAATTATTCATTGTCCCTAACAAAACATGAAACAAAAATTAACAAATTAAATATTGTCAAGTGGTAATTAATTAATTTTGTGTATTATAGCAAAAGGGAAACCTTAAGGTATTGATATATATGGCTTTCAATGTGTAGCTCTTCCTTATGGTAAGCATTGTGTCTTTTTATAAGGGATTACAAAGCTTATATCAACTCACTCTGTATGTCTGTCTGGTACAAAGTTTGTACACGTTATTTCTCCTATACCCTATCTAGGATCAAGCTGAAATTTTACAAAATTATTTCTTCTACATGACAACACAAGAATCATTAAAAATAAAACAATTAGTTAATTAACTATTGGTAATTAATTGTTTATTTTGGCATCTTGAACAAGATACCTCCTTCTTCTCTCCCCCTTTCCCAACTGGTCTAGACTAGTGATAGAATCATAGCGAATTGAGACAACTAAACAAAAACAATTGGTAAAAATATTCCTATAGCACTTATTTATAAGTCTTGGTCATGCATACATATAATGCCATGATTGATCCAAACTAATTGATACTTTATATAAACTTTTTTAATGTTTTTTTTTTAAAATTTGGTTGTTATCTGTTATCGAATTGCAGTAATGTGTTTACGTCGAAATAACTTCAGAAAAATGTTATACAATTTTTTGTTGGATGTTATGTACACAAACAGATTGCTGGAGGCGTTGATATTGTTAAACAGATACATAAATTGATTTCTGACTAAATAATGCATCTCGTATGGACTAGAAGTCACGTGTTCACCTGCAATATGTATCACTTGAGTCACCACAAATATAACACAAGTCAACGTCAATGTACGAGTGGTTCTCATTGACGAGGTTCGCAGATTGTGCGACGATGTCAGCTTGGATCTGTTTCTTAAAGTCGAAGTTATTTTTATCGATAGGCAAAGGCACCCGACACTAACGCATATGACTGGAATAATGGATTTTAAATTCTCTATAACGAATTCCTCAATAAAATTCTTTACCATTAGCTCATCATAATTGACATAACCTACTAATACGTACTTTGTGCCCTGATATAGTCTTACAACAATTTTTAACTGTTGAGAAAAGTAGAGATTCCACGGTAGCCAAAATAAAAAGCAAAACAAGACCAGTGTGATGGTTCTTCTCTTGGTTACTATAGATTTAAATGTCATTGGTCTAAACGTCGCTATAAGTCTTTCCAGTGTAATTAAAACTGGAATCCAGGAGTTTACGTACTGACCCCAAAAGCCTAAAAAATCCATTAAAATGTGTGACAGTGCTAAGAAAAGGTTTAAATTGTTTTCATACTGAAAACCGCAAAGTCTTGGCAAAGGCTTGTTTGGTCCAAGATAAAATAGAATCACACCGTAATTTAGGGTTGTACACAAGAGCAAACTGTCTGCTATGACAAGGCCAAACAGGAGAATGTTTGAAGATTTGTGGAGACCACTGCGCTCAAGAACTGCAAGACTTATCATGTTTGAGACAAACCCAACTAATGAAATCAATGGATTGACGAAGCAAAACATTCCTAGGAAGGTGATATATTCTTCGTAGGAACTAGCACGAAACCAGCACATATAGTAGCCTTCAGAAGATAATGTTGTATTCTCTGTAGATAATGTTCTATTCTGGAGAGACATTTCTTCTGTGACATAATCCGAACGGTTCTCCATGTTAAGGATGTGACGTCAGATCAAATGGTGAGGCTGAGTTCTGTCAAGACACAAACAAATGAGACTTCTAAATAGTTGAAAATAAAACAACACATTTTTCTTGCCAAACCAAAGCATTGATATGCATGTTACCATTAAAGCGTGAGACACATTCATGGGAAGATTACCTAGCTCATCTGCAAAATAATTGTCTTCTCCGTTAATAAGCGGAATACACATTTTACCTAAGTAACCTAAGTAACATGCGCACTAACGACTTCCGTACCGTCGAAGTTGAGGTTAGGGTTTGAATGAAGTTAGGGTTATGATTTATGGTTAGGGTCAGGGATTAGTATTAGGGTTAGATTTAGTGGTTGGGTTTAGAGATAGTTTTAAGATTAGGGTTGGAGTTAGAGGTCAAGATAGGAGTATGTATAAGGGTAGTGTGTAGATGTCTGTGGAGGGTTATGGATAAGGGTAGAGACTGAGGTTAGTGTTTAGGGTTAGGTGTTAAAATTATCTAGGTAATTTGCAGTTCATTCCGTTTTTTTTTCACTTTGACGACTGACTAATAATTAATGGCTTAGCCCTCGGCACCAAAGTCAGACTGATGTGCTCCCTGGTCATGGCTACATTTTTATATGCTTGTGAGTCTTGGACGCTGACTGCAAAGCTAGAGAGGAGGTTCCTAAAATGGAATTGAGATGCTACAGAAGGATCCTAGGTACAACATTTGAAGACCGCATCACAAACTAAGACATTAGAGACAGGGTTACCGATGATGACCTGCTAACTGTTGTAAAAACCGCAAGCTAAAAATCTGTGGCCATTTTACAAGATTTTCGGGGCTCGCAAAGACTTTCCTTCAGGGAACAGTATCAGGAAAAAGAAGAAGAGGCAGACAGAGAAAGCGATGGGAGGACAACAATAAAAGAATGGATGGGCCTGCCACTGAAAGAGGTTTTATTGCTAAAGTAAAACACAGAGTGAAAGGGAGAAAGACGGTCGACAAATCTTGCATGGTTCAGGTAAAGGTAAAGGTAAAAAGTAAAAACAAAATCTGCCGATTATCTATGAAGTGCGATTAAATGAAACATTTTTCCTCTCATAAAAGGACTGCTCTACACAATGGGCACATAACTTGTTAATCCGCACTTTTAATAGATTTTTCTGCACTCTAACATGTACACATGTTTGTGATGTTTTTAATTAGTTTGGGTTTGTTCAAGCAACATATACATGATATTTTTATGTAGAAACTCAGCTTCAAACTTTCTAAACTTGCAAGACCAATCTGTAAGTAAACCACATTATATATATGTAATCAACAAGTTGGCATTTCAAGGCGGTCACGAAATGTGGGTCAAGTCGTCTAGACATTACGTCAGAGTCGACACGCGGAAAGGGAAGCAATAAAGACGTTTATAGAAAAGTAGTGTAAGGCTACAGAAGAGGGATATCATTTGAAATAAATGAATAAAATAATAAATAAAATAATAATAATAATAATAAATTTAATTTAATTTATAGAGTGCTGTAAACAAACAAAATGTAGGCTCAAGGCGCTGTGATAACATTACACACATAAACTCAAGAGTTTAAATGACACAACTAATCTAAATAAGTTTTAAACAGATAGGTCTTAATGTTCACCCTAAAAGTAGTATTCCACGTTATCTGTCTGAGATCAATTGGGAGTGAGTTCCAAACATTTGGTCATTGCACTGATAAAAGCCCGAAGACAGTAGCTTTTGAGTGAGAAACGTGACACCACTAGATGAGTCCATTGAGCGCAGGTCTCTTTGGGGGACATACGGAGTGATCAGTTCGCCAAGGTACAAGGGCATTTCTTTATTATAGATACACTGATGACAATGCGAATAAAAGGTGAAGGTTATTTTTGTGAGGTGATAGTTCTTGATAATTCTATGACTGTGTATAATTGGAGACAAGGTTGTTTGAAACGAGGGGAGCTATGAATTTTGGGTTTGAAAGTTAGACTTATCATTAGAATATTACAAAAGTATAGTAAATCTACAGACTTATCATTAGAATATTATAAATGGTAGAAGATCTACATAATCATTATTAGAATATTAGAAAGTTTAGTAGATCTACAGACTTACCATTAGAATATTAGAACGTGTAGTAGATCTATATATTTGCTTAACTAGTATTCTTTCAGGGGGGAAGGGCTGGGATGGAGCGATGTTAAAATTTGTAGCCCTAAAACAAACTTACGACCCTCAACAAAAAAAAAGTTGATTAACTATGAATGTATTATAATTTCATCGATCTAGGTCATGTTTACCATGTATAAATCGAAACGATCTAGATCTAATTTTTAAAACTACACTTTGCACAGATAGTTTTTTTACTTTGACACATGAAAATACAAAATATAGTTTATTGATTTCATTATTTAATAACATTAACCTTCAAATTTGTGTTTCAAAAGCATTTTTTACATAAATTCGTTCCTTATATCTGCGAATTTAGAATTCATAAGACAATACCCGAAATGTTACACATCTCTCTATTCCTATGTCTAAAACTCTAATTCAACTCTAAGATGATATAACTTCTCTTCGCAAAGATAGTTTTATACTTTAATACATGAACATACTAATTATAGTTCATCCATTTCATATTTTAATCAAATTAACATTCACATTTATTTTTCTAAAGCATTTTTTATACATTCGTTCGCTATAGCTACTAAGCCGTGTTGAGAATCATTTTAATAGTTCCATTCATGAGTGTTGTAAATCTAATAAAAAAGACACGCATGCGCAGAGCGAAGTCTTTACGCATGCGCAAAGACGATGTCTATCCAAACCAATATGGGTTGAACTTTGTGACTGTTGTTTTGTTTCAATTCTATTTTTCATTGTAGGGGAAATTTTACTGTTAAACCATTATTGGTCCATTGCTGCCAGGGGATTTAAGGTTAAAAATCGCCTTTAAAAAAAAAAAAAAAAAAAAAAAAAACTACAGCAAAACAAATTCAATGAGCGTAGCCAAGAGGGTTTTGAGTTTAAAACCCCAGTTTAGATAGTTTATTGCTTTAAATCTTCTTTCTGGGTTAAGAAGGTTAAAAGTCCCCCTCTTCAATTAAAAAAAAATCGAAGCAAACAAGTCACCAAATTCAATTAGCGTAGCCAAGGTTGTTGTTTTTTGTTAGTTTGAATCCTCATTCAGAGAATTTTTATTTTAAAACCTTCCTTCAGGAGGTTTAAGGGTTAAGGCCCCTGTTGAATAAAATAATAAAACATTTACTAAATTCCATGAGAGTAACCAGGGGCGCGATGAGTGAGCTTGGCTTCCGAACCTGTGGTCCTGTGTTCGAATCTCGGTGAAGATTGGGATTTTGAAATTCGGGATTTTTAGGGTGCCTCTGAGTCCACCAAACTCTAATGGTTACCTGACTTTAGTTGGGTAAAGTAAAGGCGGTTGGTCGTTGTGCTGGCCATATGACACCCTGCTTGTTAACCGTAGGCCAAAGAAAAAGATGACCATAACATCAGCTGCCCTATAGATCGCAAGTTCTGAAAGGGGAATTTTACTTTTTTACTTATGAAAACCAAATGGGGTTTTTGTGTTTAAAACACCATTTTTTATTAAAAAAAAAAACAAAAAAAAACTACCCAAATTCGAAAAGCTGGGCCAAAAGGATGGAGTTTTGTTTAAAACCCGCTGCCAATAAATTCATTAAGGAAAATGGCAGTCTCTGAATAGTCGCCGAATTCAACAATCTGATCCAATAAATTTGGTATATTTAAATCCCTCTTCCAATAATATTGCAATGTTACAGCCTAAGAGCCTAGCCAAGAGAGGTTTAAGGTTAAAACTACCGCCAATAAAAAATTCCATGACTGTATCCAATGTTTTTTTAAGAGAAAGTCTTCCTTCCAATAAAAAGTCACTAGAATCACTAAATTCCATAAGCGTAGCCAAATGTGGTTGTGTGATTAACATAAAAGAAAAAAAAAACAATAATTTCCATTTGAGTCTAAGAATAGTTTTTGTTCTAACAGGTACTAGAACACATTTAAAAGTAAATCTACGAGAATTTAAGCCACAGACATAAAATAAAAATTAAGCGAACTGCAGTTATTTAAGTTTTAACCTTACACCAAATAAAACATTTGACACATTGATTTGTTTTTCTACCATTAACTCAACTCTATTCATAAAGTGTACTGAATGGCAGGCAGACTGACAATCTTCTAAGGGAAGAGTAGCAGGATGTTGCATTGTAGACACCTCTGAAAATGCAATTTGTTTTGTTTGAAATACAAGAATTAATTCTTGGAGCAGCACTTGGCGCCAGACCCCTCTAAGGGAGCTTCCAAACTTTTACAGACCCCCTGGCTGGCAAGGGAGGCGTGTCTACTGTCATTGCACTAACTAAGTATTCTAGGATACATAGAAGTATATGTGTGTGTGTGTGCAAAAAAATAATGAAAAAAAAAAACAACACCAATCCTAGCAACGAAAAAAAAAATCCTGGCTATGCCCATGATTAACTTAATATTAAACGAGAATTTAAACAAAGTTAAGCCATATGAATCGGTTGCATAGGAGTGGCCAGTTAACGATTAATCAAATTAAAAAAAATGTTATCTGAAGTTCTGGTTTCAACGTTTGTAAAGTTTGGGATCTTAAGGTCGCCTCTGAGTCCAGCTTTAATGGAAACATGAAATTAGTTAAAGAAAAGTAAATGTTGTTGGTCGTTTAGCTGGCCACATGACACCATAGTAAACCGTTGGTCTCAGAAACAGAGGACCTTTACATCATTTACTCCATAGTTCGCAAGGATTTGAAATGGGAGGGGGGGGGACTTTCTTTTTATCTCATGTTTAAAAATGTCGCGCCCAGGAAGGAGCATCTGACAAATACAGATAAAGTGATCAGTTCTCCGTGACATGATCATAGTTATTCTAATCCTTCTCATTCTCAAAACATTTCCCACTAATTCCACTTTTCCTTGATGATAACTTCGTACTGTATGTGCAGGATAATTCAATTCTCAAATAGAAGCAATAGAACTAAAAACACATTCAGGATTTGATAGGATTATTATCATGCAGAATGCCCAGGATAATATCGGCTTTCCATATATCAGATAGAAGTAAAATAAGCCCACACCAACTTTTAATATATATATATATATTTATATATATTTTATATATAATTATATATAAACATAAATATATATATAATATTATATATATATATATATATATATATATATATATATATATATATATATATATATATATATATATATATTATATAAATATTATTTAGATATAGAGAACACTATAAGAGCGTTTCAAACACACACACAAGCATTTAAAGTGAACATATTGTTATAATAGTTGAATTAAGTGCTTAGAGTAAACAATATAACGGTACCATTACGCGATGAATAAGAATTGGGGATGAAATGACCGGGGATGAAGCGAAGGAGATGAATCTATCAGGGATGAAATGACCAAACAAGATTTTTAAACCAAATCACAAAACTTCTCTAACCCTAACACATAAAGGAAAATAATAATAATCTCTCTACAATACAGCTTACACAATGAAACGTGTACAATATCTTTATGTTTCATACATGGTGACAATGTGATTTAAATAAGCCACAGAGAAAAGCCTAGAATGCAGTGTAATAATGTTGTCTGTAATTTAAAAGTATTATTTGTAATATTTTATTTCTCTTCACTTTATCTTAGTCGCTCCTTCAGCTTAAAAAAAAAGATTGATACATTTCGTCGGCGAAACATTGATTTTTTTATTCAAGTAGATGATAGGCTCACTTGATATGTTTCATCACAAGTACATCTATAGTAGAGAGTTAAGAGATGCCATGCCATTTTGCATTTCAGAATTAATAAAAAAAAAAAAGATAATATCTAAAGCAAATTCTTTCTAGTACTGTTTAATAAGAGTTTGTATTATGAAGTTAACAAATCATGCATAACAATTTTAAAACCTCTCTTTGTTATTATATAATTTATTAAAAATCAATAATTTTATGGGTCAATCCTTCTACTTGTTAATGTGAAGTGCTACTTTGGACATTTGATCCCTGTAGCAAGATTTCCGCAAACTATTAGTGCCAGATTATGTGTATAAATAGTTTCTTATTTCTAACATACTTCAATTAGACAATACACAATATAAAATAGACATATCTAATTTGCGTCTTTTCCAGTGGTATGTATGGTAGATAGATAGATAGATAGATAGATAGATAGATAGATAGATAGATAGATAGATAGATAGATAGATAGATAGATAGATAGATAGATAGATAGATAGATAGATAGATAGATAGATAGATAGATAGATAGATAGATAGATAGATATAATTTTCAAATTTCTTTTAGAAAAATAACATTCTATTATTTCAGATTGTGCACCTGTAAATCCTCACTCAATGTTCTTCGCTCCATGTTCCTGATGGATACGTTTGGGACCCACATTATAGTGATTAGCAGTGATCTAATGAGGTCACAAAGAATAATTAGCATCATTCGTTTCCGTTTAAAAGCACTCTATGTGATTTGCTTAAGAGCGACACATTTCCTTCAGATGAATTTAAGACAATAATATACGTGTGTTTCTCTCTTACGAAGTACAACCCTGGTAACGTCAGAGAATGAACATTTCTTCGATACTAGCATACAAATAATGATAATAATAATAATTATTATTATTATTATCATTATCATAATTATAATTATTATGATCATCCTTATCCTTTTAACTGAATGAATCCTTCCTTAAGGTTAGGTTAAAGGTTTAGGTTACAGTCTTTTTCTAAATATAAAGTATTGAAATATCTAGATCGACAACTATACATTTATAACGTATCCACTACAACAACAACAACACATCTTTACTTTATTGAAATGGTGTAGGTTGTCATTTGTAAACATCAATTCACTAGTTAGAACATTTTTTAAAATGATAATGAGGGTAATGATAATAATAATAATTATATTGCTACCAAAAATAATACTTGTAATTAAAAAAGAAAGATAATGTCAGAAAGTATGATATATGTCTAATGTATACAAAGTAATTGATTATTTGATAAGTCAGTATTTAGTATTCGTAGAAATTATAATCGGAATGAATAAAATATTGATTGTTACGATTATAGAACGTATTTTTCTCTTTTCTTGTATACTTGTTTTTCCTAGCTGTCTTTTCAGAAGAACGACATCTGGATGTGATCCTCCTACTTCATTGCTTATATCTAGACAGACTTTCTTCCTCCTGATAGCTTGGAAAAGTGATAGGAAACCTTTTTTGAGAGCGGGCCAAATACTAATAGTAAAAATGTTGGAGGGTCATAAAAAAATACATACATTTAAATATTAATTAAATCTTGTGCGAAGTATTAAGCTATAAGTGGTTTAAAATATTATTTATTTTTACATTTTAATTCAATTAGGTAGAAATTATGTTAAAGTTAAAGTGTGATTATTAGCCGTCAAACGGTTTATCTAAGTTACAGTAGTGCTAGAGTAGATGCTCGGAACTAACGGATGTAAACACTGTACAAACATTCTACAAGCTTTACTATGACATCCAGGAATTGTGTTACCTTAAACATTTTTTTTTAATTGCGGGGTGACATTGCTAGTTTTAGTCTTGACTACAAAACATATGTCAGGCAAAATAGAATCTTTTCGAGGGCCGGAGTTGGCCTATCACTAGTTTAGACAGTTCAAACAAATGTCTTTTTTTTTTGCATTGGTTATGATTGTTAATATTTTTTGTTAATATTTTGCAGTTTAACTCTTCTGATATTCTTGCTGAAAATCTTTCTTTTTCTACCTTCCTAAGCGGGGGCCACTTCGGGGGCCGAGTTTGAGTTTGTATTTCCACACAAACTATCTTTGAAACCTTAAGACGTCTAATGATGATAATTGTCACGTAGCGTATACCAGCTAGGTTTATTTCTAGTTTTCTTCAACCATCTCCATAGCACAAGGTTGATTGTTAACAAGAACTTGCAGCAAGCAAGCTTTCTTGGAACACAAGGGATTCCATGACCTGAGCGGAGATTTAGCTGGGTAAAAAGTTTTGTTCGCAAATGCAGAGAGAGAGAGAGAGAGATAGGTGGATGAATACAAAGTTTTGGAAAGGTTGGGGAAAGTCAGTTGTAGTTGAACGAAGAGAGTTAACTTGTTTAATTGTATTGTACAGTGTGTATTTTATTCGATTCCTAGTTCCAGAATTAAAGCTTTGTATTTATGTTCAATGATCTTCATTGTTTGAATTAAGTTTGCATTTCAATCTTCTGCATAACGATTTGTTTGAGTGTTTTGTAAATTTCTGAAATAAAAATCTACACTAAATTATAACATCAGAAACGCATGTGTGATGAACACAAATTTATAGAAACATCAGGACATCTTCACATCGAAACACTCATATACAAATGATCGTTACACTAATAATGCGTTGTTATTCGACCATCACTTTAATACACATTCTATATGGGGTCTAACCCAAGCTCACACCCGCCAGACAGATTTCTATATATAATAGGCAAGGCTGGAACTTAGTTTCTCTCATAAAGCCGCCTATAATTTAAACAACCATGGTAGGTTGCTCTTGTTTATACAAATCTTTATATGTGTATTATAAATATAATAGATATAGGTCTGTGCCTTGCTAATTACTAATGGGCTATGTTGCTGCAAGTGAAAATTATATGTTTCAGAATCAAATAGCCAACATTTTTTTTTAAAAAGAAGTCATTTTTCTATAAAAGAAAATTATGCAATATAAAACTACAGACTTATATTTAGTACAATGTCTACAGTTATGCGATTTCTTTATACAACTTATTTAGGTAGGTGCTGTTGTAGTATTACATACCAAACATAAGAATAACAATACAAAAAAAAAAACAACAGGTTCGTTTCTTGTGTAACGCTATTCACTGCAGTATAGATCTAGATTACATCTCAATGAGTATATTTCAGAGGCGTCGCTAGCTACGTGCGGGCCGCACGGGGCATCAAGTGTTGAGAGGCGTCAAACTTTCCATCAGTTCCATCCCTTTAGCTTTTGACTATACCTACATACATGAACAAATACCAACTACTTTATTTGAAAAGTGAACTAAACATTTATTTATTTTGCTAGTTTTGTAAATCTTTTTTATTATTAGTTTTTTAATTAAGAGAAAGCTTGAATCAAATTTGCCATGTTCGTTTAAATCTTTAAAGCAACGCACATTTACACTCCCACTATTTTTCTGAGCCACATGGTACATGTTGTTACCTCATTTTTCAATGTATTTGTTTTATAATTTATATGAGGCTCAAAAAGAGCTCTAAGCTCAGCAGCTAAAAGCTGTCAAGAAGAGGAAGAAAATCAGGGACAATGTTATGATGGTCCTATAGATCTAGATTTGCCCTGGAGTGGCAAAATATGTAGGTCTCAGATGGGACTGCGTACTGCATTCCTCTTTAATCTTCGGACTCGAACACAAGACTTATTATTAGATTTTATTGATTTGATAATAGTTGTATTTTATTTTCATTTCACTACGATTCTTTTCGTTTTAGTCAGTTTGGAAAAAAATCGCATTCATTGTAATCTTAAAATGTTTGCATTTAGATTACCTTAACTTTCAGTGTTTTTTCAATACTATCTGATTAATTGTAATAGTGTAATGTTAAAAATATAAAGTGTGATGCTCTATACAGATAGGTCTGGCTAAATCACAATAAATCCCTGACTTGGTCAGGAATTCGAGTTGCAGAAGCTTAAGTCGATTTACTAACATTTTTCGGAACGCTGGGCCATTTACACACGCTTTTCTACACACCAATGGCAAATCTTTATCAAATTAATTAGCCTTAAAAGCTTGATTGAAATCCGCTGTAGCGCTAAGCCAATCTAAAAATACAATGGTTCAAAGCCTGTAAGTTTTGACTTCAACCTAGGTCAGTTGACCTCGTGGGGCACGCAAACGTCCGATAGATGAACAGAAGTTCAACAAAACATGGTACATACATTCCAGTGCTACCAACAATGTGAAGAAAAGAAGAGGGGTGGGAGGAGCAACAATGCCGCTGAGGAGACCTGAGGGGCGAGAACGATATAGGCAACATGAGCCTATACAGTATTGGGGGGGGGGTAGTATTGAAATAGTCCAGCGCAGGTGTTAAGTTGAAAGCACACGTGATAAGGTAAATTAATACATGATTAAAATACAAATAGATTTAATCGGAATGTAGAACTACGCATTCATTAAGCATGCATTGATATTATGCATCAATGTAAGAGAAACAAATTACTTAACATTTGATCAGTGATGCCCCCACAAAAAAAAAAGGCGTGGCTTCATCAGGCCTGCCGAAACGTCAGCACTTTTTCCAAAAATAAAAACTTTGAAAAATGTATTAAATGTACCTACATAAGGGGCCTGATTTTTTCTTTGAAAGATTGGTACCATGACATTTAAAAATGTGTATGTTTATGAAATGGAGAGCCAAAGAAACTACAAGTGAACTCTGAATTTAGAATCTACCAGGAAAAGTGAATGGATCTTTATTTTTATTTTTTTAGTGGAAGATGATAATAATTGTAGAAATGGAATTGAGATGTTACAGAACGATCCTATCCCATTTAAATATACCGCATCACAAGCGAAGACACAAGGTTACTACAGCGATTAGATCCTTCCATGCATAAAAAAGAACAAACTAAAAAATATGAACTTCCAATTTCCCATTAATTAATGTAAGTACTAGATCCACAAGTTTCTAATCAATTGTTTCAGGTCAAATTCATTTCGTTTTTGTTCATTTTCGGTCACGTGGCCCGCGACACGAGTGTCGGAAATTAAAATGACGCGCAATTCGAATTAAATATATCCATAGATAAATAGCATAAAATGTTCGCAAAGTTGTCTAACTCACCATGCCTGGAAGAAGAATTCCACAAACACACTCTAACAGAGTTACAGGGGATGAGGTGACTAAAGCATCGAAGGAATCTCCAATTTTTCTAAACTACACTCCATCATATGGCTGCTATGGGTCATCTTTCTCACGGGACGTATTTAGCTACGGCGTCGCAATGAAATTGGCCTCCGAGGAGGGAGTCGTTTGATAAGGCATCGGAAGAGTTGGGAGCAAATGGTGTGACCATTCTTTGTGAATGTTAATCTTCAGCTAAGGTCGAGTAGCCAGGCGGTTAAGACAATTGATGGACAGAAAAACAAATGTGTTACGTTCTTTTACACAGCAAGAAATCAAGTCTGAAATTGTGTGTGTGTGTGTTTAGGTTTTATTTCTTCGTCTTCGTTCTCATGATAAGGTTGCGTGTCAATGTGTTATGCGCCATCGACTCCGGCTTCAGCCTACTTTTCTTTTTCGGTATGCTTCCATAGCCCTTGATCATCCAAGATCCTCTGCAAGGAATTCGAGTTGCAGAAGCTTAAGTCGATTAACTAACATATTTCGGAACGATGGACCTTTTACACACGCTTTTCTACACACCAATGGGCAAAATCTTTATCAAATTAAATAGCCTTAAAAGCTTGATTGAAATCCGCTGTTGTTTTATTTCGGAGTTATCTCTCCTAGTTGAATTACTATCCCTAGTTAACGAGTTTCATCTACCAGGGTTTAGAGTTTAAGCGCCCTTTACTTGCTTTTTCGCAATCATTTTCCTTGATTTTTAAGATGTTTTCCAAACCACTTGGATACCCAACCTCATACATATTGATGAGGTTGCTTGTAAGTAAGAGGATTCTAAAAGAGCACACATTTTACAATAACAAAAATTGGATCAATTAATTTAACTATTAGCGGGTATAGCTAAACAGATTCAATTAGACTTATAGCTAGATATAGGTATTTTAGATCAACAGATCAGTGTTAAAGGTGTGCTGGCACGCTGGTCCAGTGGCATATTAGCCCCTACTTGTATTTCCTAGGTTATTAAGTATAACCTCTAGGTATACAATTAAACTAATGTACGCAAAACAAGACTTAACAAAGTCGCCGGTAAACGTATATACAAAGTTTATTTACACGGAGAACGAAATAAGTGTGTAAATAAATGTCCATAAACTCACAGGCCTTCTCAACACAAAATAAAAAAAGTTGCACTTCAAAATAGTAATGTAAACCGCCCTAGTCATATATTACAAATAAATACATAATCTATCGTCAAATTTGGGAAATCACACATCAGTGTGAAAACAATGAAGGTCACAGGCCTAAGGTCAATACATGACCACTTTTGGCCACTCCGGGGTCACAGACTTTAGGCCAACAGAGCCACATTTAGCCAAACAAAAGTCAGGATGAACTATATGCTTCGGGGAAACATATGAGCCTATAAGCTTCATTGTATCCCGTGTATAGACATCCGTTCGGTAAAGCCCATCTCATGGTTCAATACAGACTTGAATCCCTCAGAGACAAGGCTACAAAAATATGTCACTTTTGGAAGTACCCCATTATGCATAACATCAGGGTAAAATATACTGCCTGGAAATCATTTGAGGCTTTATCTACAAATAATCATAAAATACAAAATACAATAATGACTAAAGATATACTTAGCCCAAAGATCTCCAGAGCAGGGCACACTTCTCCGAGTACCCCGAGACACACGACCAATAACATACATTTCACAACTCAGGTCCAGTGGTCAAGCTGGTAACTCAGGAGCAAGTCGCAACTAAACACGGTCTACATACCCTTATGAAAACTTTCTAAGGGGAATCATGCCTGTCTTTAGAATATTTCAAAAATAGTTATTTCCCCATTATGTTACACTCAATGACTGCAATCCAGTTGGTCCTCGGCTGTTTATTTAAAAATTGACATCAAACCCTTATATCTTAAGGTTTTTTCCCTATCCGCCACATGGGGACGCGCTTGGTAGAAGATAGTAGCTCCTCCAAGTGTGTTCAGTGAAAGTTGAAAGTTTTTTTGTTCAGCGGATGTCCGTCACAATTACACAAGCCTTGGTTCAAGTCTTTTCTTTTTATACGCTGTATTAGTTTGATCCCAACTCCCCGTATTTCTGTGCAGAATTTTTGTCTCAATTACACTTCAATTCTCATGCTAATAATTTCCATTTAATTTTAAAAAGATTCGTGAAAATGCAAAGATATATAAAGAAAAAGTTACTTCCGGCCCATTTTAGTTTTGATCAAGGAATCGAAACGCATCTAGCAATAACGACCATTGTTTCATTAAGTTTAGAATAAATGCACTTCAATATATAACTTTTACTAAAGGCAACCAAAATACCATTTTAATAATAATTGAAATAAAGTACCAACGTATTAAGTGTCGATAACAATGATAGACTTAAACAATTTTTCCAGTTTATGGGGCGTTAGCTTCAATATTTTCTCATTCTATTGGAAAAAAATAAGAATACTAACCAATATAAACTAATACTAACATGTAAAATTGCTATGTTAGTCTTGACAGTGTATCTGTATCTAAGGGACATTTAAAAAGTAGCTTTTAATTCTTCGTGTATGAGAAATATGCAGTGGTTACTGAAAAACTAAGGGAATAGAGAAGTAATTCACACTAAGGAAATTTTAAGCTCCTGACCAATTAATGCCTTGTGCTGCCATCACCACCCACATGTTGCTAGTTGCGCTACTGATTTAAGTGTTACCTTAGAAACACGACAGTACATTAAATAGTTCGAACGGAAATAGTTTAAAGACAGATGAACGGACAAAAAGACACCAGTTGTAGTCAGGCTTTGAAAGAACGTGATTTCTCTAGCTGATGACGTAGACTGAGCCAGTCTTTCTGTAATATTTTTTTTACTATTTGTTCTATTGGTGTGTTATACATATGAACTCTCGACTTAAAGTAATATCATTTCAAGAAATCAGACTTACAACTTGTTCAACAACACCTCCACTCAAATATCAACCATCAAATAGTAGCCGTTTCGTGAAAGGGGCGGTCAGACAGCGAAATGACCGATTTCTGGATTTCGAACTAAAAAAAAAAAGAGGTCAAGAATGTGACAGAGATCTTAAAAATAACAAAGTAAAGCAAAGAAATTTCACTGGGGTTTGATTTTATTGTGCAAATCCAATTTCTGGTACATATTTAATGCGAAAAAAAATCAGTTATGAGAAACCAAATTTTGGTAAATATGTAAAGAAAGTAATATTAGCATATTGATGTATTATTTTGTGAAATATACTCGCAAAGCTTAATTGTTCCGAACTTATGGTAGCTGTGGACGTCGAAACAACTGGATAAAAATGTCATATAATTTTTTGTTAGACGTTATGTACACTACAAGGTTACACGAGGCATTGATATTGTTGACCAGATACATGAACTCATTTCTGACCAGATAATGACCCACATCCGTAGACTGATACAATGAGATAGCAGCGATATGGATCAATTGTGTGATTACGAACAGGACGCAAGTTAACATCAAAGTCCGGGTGGTTCTTGTCGATGAGATTGTAGATTGATAGGAAGACGTTATTTTTGCTCTTTTCTTCAAAGATTCTTTTATTTTTATGAAAAGAGAAAGGCAACCAACGCTTATGAATATGACAGGGATTGAGGATTTTAAATGTTCTAGAACCTCCGTTTCAATAAAATCCTTTACCATCCGGACATCATTACTTATATAACGTACTAACACATAGTTTGTGCCCTGGTATGTACTCACAATTATTCTCATAACAATAGAATAATACAGATTCCATGGTAGCCAAAATAAATAACAAAAGCAAACCAACGCGACTGTTCTCTTCTTAGTAATGATAGATTTAAATGTCAGTGGTTTAAAAATGGCAAAAAGTCGTTCCAGTGTAATTAAAACTGGAATCCACGTGTTCACGTACTGACCCCAGATGCCTATAAATTCGATAAAAATTCCTGAAAAAGCTAAAAATGTATTTAAATTATCTTCGTACTGGAAGCCACAGAGTCTTGGGAAAGGTTTGTTAGGTCCAAAGTACAATAAAATTGCTCCGTAGTTGAGAGGCGTGACCAAACACATGCTGTCTGCCAGGACCAGGCCGAACAGGAGAATCGTTGAGGGTTTCTGAAGCCCGCAGCGACGAAGTATTGCAAGACTGATCATGTTGGAGAGAAGTCCTAAGAATGCCACCAATGGATTGACGTAGCTCAGCATACTGAAGAATGTTATGTATTCTTCGTAAGAACTCATCCTGAGAGTACACACGTAGTATCCAGAATCAGGTAATGTTCTGTTCTCTATGACGTGTTGGGTAATGTTCTCCATCGCTTATAATCTGATGTTAACTTAAATGTGTGTGGCTTTAATCTGTGTGAAAAGAAAAAGAAGTTTAAAGATCTTTAAACAACAAGAAAATATGCAAAATTTTACTAAATTCTTTATCTAAGGGGAAGAACTCAACACTTACAACTATATTATTCCAGAATATAGAAGTTATTTGGCTTTTAGGATAGCAAGCACTGAAAAAAAAAATTAAAATTTTTTTTTTGTGATGTTTTAAAATGTTTGTTTTGTTTTTCTGGTATTCAGAATTATATTTTGTTTGTATTTGTATAGTTTACTAACATTTGGTGGGTATCTCATATTACCCCTTCCTATGGGGTAATTTGGGACGCAAAAAGATTTTTTTTTAAATTTAAATAACTCAAGAAGCAATACCTAAATCTATCTAATCTTTAGTAGAAAAATTAATTCATAGATACAGAATCCATTGTATGTTAGCAGTTTTTAAAAAGTTAGCAATTATAGGTTTTATAATTCTTTAAAGTGAAGTATCTCATATTCCCCCACTTTCCCCTATATAAATGACTCATTGGTCCATTTTTAATTGGTTCAAGTTTTGTAAGGTACAATAAATAGATGTTTCAATTTTAGCTTGATTCCGGAATGGGTGTGGAGGAAATCACGTGTTCAAGGATAAAACCCAACGTATTTAACAACATCCGTGAATACTAAATGACTACTCTTCCTTGTTTGTATCAACTAAAATAATTAATAAACAGTAATTAATTGACTAATTGGTTGCTTTTTTTATTGGTTATATTTGATTGATTGCCTAAGTCAGTGAATAATTATTCATAGTTTCACATTGATACGAGAATGAGTGTTAGAGAAATAACGTGTTCAAAACTTATTACAGGATAGACAGGCAGACAGAAAGACAGACACACAGTGAGTTGATATAAGCATTGAAAAAAAAAGGATTTAATACAGAATAAATATTTTTTAATTTAAACTTGTTTTTTATGCATGATGGGGTAGACTATTGAATATTACAATAGTTAGGCCTATATACAACTTAGAGACAATTATGTAAATATGCGAATGAGAACCAAAGATTGGCATGTAATAATACTACTGACAATTGCATTTATTTAGCACCGATCAAAGCTCTAACAAAAAAATACGAGAGCTAAAAGGACAAACTAATCTAATTAGCAAAATAAAAAATAATATACATGTAAAAAAAATTAGATTGAATTTATGGAGACTGCCATTGCTTTTTTTTTGTTGGTGTGCTACTTTGCGTAATTGTTGTCACGGGTTTGTCCTCCACCCTAATTTGTTTTTTTGTTTAGCGCAACTTTCGGCTTATAGAATAATCAGTACCCCATGATCTAATTACTTTTGTGAACCGTTGGGTGGCGGGGGGGGGGGGCAGGGAGAGGGTATCTGGGAAAAGGTTTCCGTGCCGGCTTTTCAAAAGCATTTGATGAAGTTGCTGAGTCTGAATTCTGAATTTTTGTTCATAGAACGGCGACACGCTAGCCACTGAACAAGACACGGTATTATGGTTTTCTTTTGTTAGTTTCATTTTTTTAGCCAACGATCTAATTCTCTACACGGCTTATCTCCCTTTAGCTAGTACTGGCACTTGATAAAACAAAATTAATTAATTACGATTTATTTGATCAAATAATTGGTAACATTTTCGGTTGGTTCGTGTGTCTTCAACAATGAATAACTGTACAAATGTTCAGCTTGATCCGAGATTGTGAAGTGGGAGAAATAATGTTTACCAATTCCCAGACAGCCAGAGGTAGTGGATCAAAGATTTGGAAAAAGTTTAACAAAAGATAGGTCTTAATGTTCTTCTTGACTGTACTGCAGCAAATTGTTGTCTGAGCTCATTGGTGCTCAAAAACTTTATATACCGATAAAGTCCGCAGACCTTGGCTTTGAGAGATAAACGTGTCACAACTAGAAGAGAGGATGGGATGGAGCGCAGAGCTCTCTGTGGGACATCTGGAACAATCCGGTTCTTAAAAAGTAAGTTTGTTAGAACGTTTAAAGATTGTGTGTCGAATTATGTTGTTGAGACCTGGTCCAATTAATAGTAGATGTATTTCTTTTTTAACTTCAGCCACAAAGACAGTGCTCTTCAATTGTAATAATAATAATAATAACATGTAACCAAAAATCATCTGTGGTCAAATTATCATTGATGTTTTAGACTGTTCGTTGTAAAATGTCTAGATATCTGAAGCAGAGTTTCTCAAACTTTTTTATCCAGGGACCCTTTTATATAATTAAAGCTTGCTAAACAAACCCTAGGTGAAAAAAAAGCTAAATAAATGTCGTAGTATATAATTTAGAACTGAAATAAAATTCGAAGACATTTTATTTGTTGAAAGAGTGTTAATAGATATAAGAACTAAAAATAATTTTCTTTAAATTAATAACTTGGATATTCGACCCAATGTTTGTAAATAACAACCGCAAATCTTTACGAGCACAAGTTTCTTGTCGGTTTATTTTAATTGTTGAATTTCATAACATCATTAAATCCACGTTATACCATTGGATATCTTATTAAGCTGCTCCTGTATTAAAGTGGATTTATTTGTGAATGGGTTCTGAGTTTGTCTACGCGCCAAAAGGTTCAATACTCAGTCGAGAATATCCAAGTGATAAATGTCTACAAATCTTTGGTTTAGGTCGTCATAGAATAACACGTAATAGACATATTAAACAGTAGTAAAGAGGGGAGTTGATTATTATTCAGTTTATCCAATTGATTGGATAAACCAATGGGCTTTTAGCAAACAAAATGTTTTGATTGTATATAAATTTACTTTTTCATTTGACGCCCCTCCCATGCAGTCATCTAGCGGACGGGGGGGGGGGTGTCCACATACCACAGTTTGAGAACCTCTGATCTAAAGCATAATTTTTACCTTTGATTTTGGAGATGAGTAGAAAAACGAATGAAAACAAAGATATTTGTGAGAGGCCGTGACTCATATATTTAAACGGTAGTGTCTTCTTGACACTGTGTATTCCATTGAATTGATCTGTGCTTTTTGTCAAATGGTTTCTTGGAGGTAGGAATGAACAACTTTCTTTTCCTAAAACACAACATTCATTTCTCTCTGTTACATCTGACGAGTGTTGTTATGTGGTCAAGTGCTCTACAGTTCTCTTAATACACTTCACACACTTTCAGCCCAGCAACGGCGAGGAATGGGTTCAGCATCGTACGACATGTTGTTTGAATCTTTTGTCTTAAATCTAAGACTTTATCAAGTTGTTCTTTATTATCGGAAATGTTGGCTTTTAATTAAAACATTTAACCCGGTTCTTACGAAAAAAAAGTGGTTCTAATTTTGGACGTTTTCTGTCAACTTTTTTGGATCGATCTTTCCAATTGTATTGAGGTCTTGAGACACTTGGTTAAATCGTATGATCCTTATCATAGGAATATGATTATTAATAGCAGAGCAACCTAACCATTGTTACAAATGACATTTACTGATCTTTGAAGTTGAAATGTCGTCTGCTTGATGTATCAACACAACTTGAGACTGAACAGCCAATGAAAATAGTGCAAACGAGTTGTGACGCACTTTAAAGATTAAAAACAAAAACATTAACAAATTTCACGTTTTTGTGCTAACATTTGTCTTTCTGTTCATAGCCGCAATTAAATCACTAGATTTAGTCCAATCTAAAAAGCCTCCGGTGGTTCATTGAAGTAATTTACTTTAACTATCATGTAAAGTAGGATGTTAACAATTATTAGTGGCCTTAAGTTATGAAATCTGTTTGTATCCAGAGATCTCTTGTTGAATTCCTCTGGACGACCCACAATGAAGTCTCTATCTTAAAAAAATCGGTTATAGAACTATTTTTGTAAGTAGCCCACGCCCCTATTTATAAACACGATTTTTTAGTGGATGAAGGGGTTATGAAAAAACTACATAACTTTTGTAACAAAAATGTCAGGTATATATTTTTATTTCTAATTCTTTAGTCGTATGAAGACACATCAACAAAATATCATTTTTTCTATGTTGATCAGTCTTCGCATATAAACTGCTGACTCTGGAGAATATAGTATACACATATAGTTATAGACAAAAGCAAAAACTATGTTTTTGAGCTAGATCACTGCAAAGAGTAAAATTATTTCAGTCAAAGTTAGTACAAAGTTTATTGTTTGTTATGCAGTAGTCCATCAGAAAGGGTTAAAAACATACCGAAATTCTATTGAACATGTTGAACTAGAGATGTGCAGTCATAGCCGTCACTTAGTACAAGAACATCGCCGTTTTACATACCCACGTAATCTACCACACAAATCACAAATGTTATATTAGAGGTTTCACTCTTTCTCTCCTAATGGACGATACCAACGATGATTTGACCCCATTAAACAAAATTAATTTTTGGTTTAATAAACATTAATTTGAGTTATATAAATAGAGCACACATTCTCCTCTAATTCTATACCTAATATAACATTTCCTGATAACAAAGAGAAACGTTATTGAACTTTAAACATAACGGACTAGTGAAACACAAATGAGCAGTATGAATAATACCCATCGGAATGTGGAAAAAAATTACGGAGAGAAAGAGTTAAGACATTGATTTTTGATTGTCTTGACATTAAGTTTTGATGAAATAACTTCGATTTTGTTTTCAAATCTATACCTTACATGAAAGGTGCTTTGTTGTCTTAGGCACTAATAAAATAAGAATAACAGGTTACATTTTTAGTTGTTTGTTTTTTTTTTGTATTTTTTCACAAGCGGAGGATTAGTGATAGCCGAGTCAATCATGGCCCTTGCGCTTAAAATGTAGATTATACTTTAAAATGTTATTATGCCTTTTTTTGGCTTTCATATACATATATAATTTGAATATATAAGCCATTTTATATTAAACGAAAACTTTTTCAAACAATCAAGTTTTGGAAAGGCTATTTTGAAACAGTAGATTTTTTTCGTGTGTTTATTACTGCAACATGTGCGTACACAATATCACGCTTGAGGAATTGGGGCAGTCCCTTTGTGATCACTTAGATTTGCATAATAATATTGTAGGGGTCAAGCCAGAAGTTTATGGAATCTACTATCACGGACCTGGAGGATCCTGAAGAATCCTTTTAAGGTAGTATTAAAGGAGCGTAGATCTAGTTATTTATTGCTCACGATTCATTGTTCATTGGCCACAGTCGTTGATAATTGTTTGAAGTAGCATTGGAAGTTGAAATAGTAGAGTTGAAATCAAACATAGTGAAGATACAGACGATCCAGATCCAACACAAAAATAACAACAACAAAAACAAAAAAAAAAAAAAAAAAAAGATTACTAAGAGAGTTTTAAGTATCATATAGCGTGCTATGCACATAAGGCCCTCCACTGGATCCCTATAAATATAAAAAGTACATTAAAAAAATAGCGTGACATTTACATACAAAGTGCATTCTTAGCCTTCATAAACAAACATCAATGTTTTCTTTTAATTTTTGTAGTTAGTTGACCTGAAAAAAAAAACACAGTGAACTAATATTAATTTTTTTTTTTGAACATTTCTCGTACATTTAATAAATATATTTGACTTATTGATACTGAAAAATACATAAAAATTATCTTTCTTTGTTAACCTATTGTAAACATAGTCTCCCTTACATTTATGTATTGTTTTAGAATTGGTGTATGTTTACGAAAAAATCGATTGCATAATTAATTTTGTTAGCTTAAAGGTTTGCTGTTAGAAAACAAAAAGTAGCCGTTGCAGCTAAACTTTCAGGCCACAGCCCACAACACATGAGGGAATAATATTTTTTTTTATTTCTCTTCTCGTTTTTGAGATCTGAGTGGGACAGACGAACAGACGGACATTTTGCACAAACTTAATGGCGGCTTTTCCCCTTACAGAGCCGCTAATAATCCAGTTTCCAGAAAATTTGTGACAATAGCTATTTGAAGTTACCAGTTACTGTACTGTATTTTAAATTACTTATTTTATTGCATTGAGTTTAAAAACATTTAACTCAAGAGATCTATATTTAACACTACAACTTTCTTTGTATCATAGTAGTGTGTTGAAAAGATTTATAGACACCTTCAAATCCATGAATATCAGGTGATTGTGAATACAATACAACACACCCCGAAAATATCGTGTCAATAACATTAATCCATACAATGTTGTCATTTGTTAAACTTATATATATATAATGTTTTACTATATACCAAAGTTTTACCGAGAACGTTTAATTGTACCCCTTTGTTGTTAGAATACATTTTGCACGCGCATATGTGTTATCCTATATGGGGGACGAACGTATGCCAAAAGCAGTCTTTTTTGGTGAGATAAAAGGTGGTCGACGTAACAAAGGTGCCCAATTGAAACGCTTCAAAGACCAGTTTAGGCGCCAACTTGCCTTGACCTAAAGAGAGCACCTGGTTGCATGCGGCTTCAGAACGAGACAGCTGGAGGTCACTCACGAAGGCCGCGGGATACACATTTGAGACCAAAAGAAAATCGGCTGCCCATGACAGACGTGGAAGGCTAAAAGAAAATCTTAATCGACAATCGGTGGACTATGGTTATGCTCGCCCTGTGGGTGGCAAAATATGTAGGTCACAGCTTGGGCTATATTCCTCATTCATCTTCGTACTCGAAGACAAGCCTTATTATTGTTACGAATGAACAGTGACAGGTAGAGGTCACTATGTGTGACCCCGGCGAGATGACACAGCACCGAGTGTTATCTGGAATCTATGCATGTAAACAAAGACAGGATGGGACGTGCCTCACGTGTTGTTCCAGAGGACGAACAGATTTACGAAGGGGGGCATTGTGACAAATGAACAGTGACAGTTAGAGGTCACTACGTGTGACCTCGGCGAGATGACACTGCAGCAGGCATACTCTGGAATCGACATGTATAAACAACAACAGGATGTGATGTTTCCTCCCATGTTGTTCCAGAGGGTACTAGCAGTGTTTTTGCAACAATAGACAAGCGATTAGGGACTCTTTATAAACCAGAGATGTTCATGTGAAAAGGGTCAGTACAGTCGTCGACACTGTTCTCTACTGTGCGAGACAGTAGAAGAGAATGGACTTGAGCCGTTACAGTCGATACAGTCGATGTAAGACGTATACGCTACATGTTACAGTGACGAATTGTTATAGTTATAATTCAATAAAGTTATTTAAAGCTGAAAGTTGAGTCGTCAAGTTCTTTGCAGTGTTTCTTTTATTTGTGTGCCTAGTACATTTAGCCAGAAAATCAAAAATACGTAACATTATTATTGTAGTGTGTGTTATAAGTGGTGTTTAATGCTATTCATAATAATGAGGTTTACAATCTTTCCGGTGACAATTGACAAAAAAAAGGACATCTACCAGAGAGCAAGAATAAGAGAGTGGTCAATCCCTAAATTCATTGTCGCATGTCAAGCTAATTTAGATGAATATTTAATCATATTCATATTTCCATTTCAACACGTCGCTCTTTCAGCCATTGTCCAATTGTCCGTGTTGTATGTCCTCACCCTTGCGGTCAGTCAGCCAAACAAATCAACTTCTCTGCAACACATTCAACCCGCCCAGGTCCAGTTATTTTGAAGGGAAGTAAAAATTAAAGTTCCCCTTTCAGACCGTGTGATCTATAGGGCAGATGATGTAAAGTTCATCTGTTTCTGTGTCCCAATGTTAACGAGGATGTTATGTGGAAAGCACAACGACCAACCGCCTTTACTTTCCCCAACTAATGTCAGGTACCTATTAGAGCTGTGGGGGGGGGGGACTTTACCAGGATTTGAACCTGAGAACTCGTTTTGGAGGCTAAGCTCTTAACCGCTCAGCCACTGCGCCTCCCTGTTTATAAGGAAGTGGGATTGTAAATGTAATTAAATTGTACTTCGTAGCTTCTGTTGTTTTGAGCTGAAAAATATGAACACTTGTCTGTGTACCTTAATTGCTTACCAAACAGATGACTTAGGGTTGGACATTGAGTGTGCCGCCTCTGGGTTCACTGAAACACTCCTGATAATATTGTTTTTACCTTTTTATTTTGTAAACGATAAAGAATACTTATGGCTTGTAAACTATTTTATATTTATAATTAATCTGATTGTTTTCTTGTCATCAACAGGTTAAAGGAATTTTAAAAGAAACACCACTCAGTGATTCTCAAAGACTTAATTTGCTTAAATATTATTAGTTAAAAAATATATATAAATAAGTCTTGTTTATAGTACCATTGTCACTATGTTATCAGAATAGAGGAGTTATGAATTCATTTATTTTAAGTTTCTACCTTCTTAAGCGAAACTATCGCAGATTTCTCATGTTGTGTGTCCGTTCGGGGTTGAAATATAATTGATTTCAACTGGTTCTCTGTTAAATTATTTTTATTTTACTTCACATAAATACATAAAGATTGCTATCCACATAAAAACATATCAAGCACAAAGATCTACAAAATGCATCAATACTTACACATACAAAACATACATGCTTTCTTACAAATAGACAGATGCAATAAACATACAGACATCCATACTGCATATATACATATATATTTACATTCATACATATATAAATACAATTACTGTAATATACAGTCACGCTTCGAACTTTTACTTTTGGGTGTACGCTGTAGCTTATATACATTTTATCACTAGAAAAACATCGTTTAAAATTGTTTTATAACTTCCTACAGTACACTCTCCACCATTACTGGATTAGTGCAGCCTGTCGGTCAAATTTTTGACTAATAAAGTATTGTATATCTGGGGTCACGTGCACCTGTATTTTGATTAAAATAGATGTAATAGCTAATTTTTGTTCTTTGAAAAGCTAAATCTTTTATTTTATTTTCTAATGTCTATATTTCTATATACTATGTGGCTGCTTCATAGATACGTAAAGACTTTAACAATTCAGGTTCTCTGCAACACTGTTAAATAAGTAACTCAAAGAACGTGACAACTCTAATATGTAACTCTTTGATATGTAATAAATCACAGTCAATATTTTACAATTGGCAAAACTAAATAAACACCTAATGGCTTGTACTGTACTGCCGTATCACGTCTATACTGCTGTACCAAACTCTATTGGCCTTTCCGCCTCGTTTTGGACTTGCACTAGCTTCAACTGTTCCGAACCGACCTCCAATGTACTCACTGCACATGATCTTGAACAGTGACTTCGTCTCGTGCTTGTTATATGTTTTGACACTAAATTCGTCACATAATCATATCCGATGTTATGGCCTGAGTACTGTTCACAACACAGATCTTTCCTGGAATGTCGACACTCCTCATTCGTCACAGTCGATGCTAGCCTAGCGCTGGCAGGTGTTATGTGTATCAGAAGATTACACTCCTTTCTGCGTCGCCACTGCAGTTATAATAATATTTATAGTAAAGTGGAAACAGCTTTATTCTTATAAAATTTCAGGCATGTGTTGCGCTATGGTTAAAGCCCCTAAGATAGGATATGCAGAAGTACTTCAAAGACCTTTCTCCTCTGCTTGCATTATCACCCCAAACACACACACACAATACACTTTAAGATGACAAGCCACTCCCTAACAAAACACTTTTTGGCCCTTGTATATTTCGTGGCACTGCCAGCATTACAATAACGTCGTATAATTTTTTGGCATCCTCCTAATAGAAAACCCTCATTACTAACCACTAACATTTTGGCCGCCCTACTTTTGTGTTTTGCATTTCTCAAATAAAAGGCCAGTAAATCATAGTTTTAAATTACCCGTTGCATCCTAGCATATAACTATGTACCCGCATTACATACATTTTTTTACTAGTATAAGTACTGAGAAATAATTCATTGAAGATTTGCTCTTTCAGCGGAACAGTCTAAAAGAAGAAACATTTTATTTTCTCAGTCTAAGATGTAGAGACAAACCCTCATTTAAACAACCCATCTCTACAGCCCATACAATATCCCCATAAAGCACACACACTAAATCTTTGAATAGACTCTAATATTCAAAGTTGCAGGCGCGGTGGCTGAGTGAAAAAGTGATTGGCTTCCAAACCGGGGACCGGGGTTACAATCCTAGTGAGGATGAATGGCTGCCTGGTCGTGCGGTTTGCGCGCTGGACTGTCGTTTGGATTTATCGATGGTCCGGGCTCAAACCCTGCCCGCCCCATCCCCCTTCGTCCTGTGGGAGGTTTGGACTAGGAAGTAAACTATCTTCAACTCTGAAGGAACATCCGAAACGTAAAACATTTTAGACAGGGCTGGGATTTTTTAATTTCGGGATCTTTGGGCGCATCTTAGTCCATCGATCTCTAATGGGTACCTGACATTAGTTTGGGGAAAAGTAAAGGCGGTTGGTTGTTGTGCTGGCCACATGACACCCTCGTTAACCGTAGATCACAGAAACAGATGGCCATAATAACATCTGCCCTATAAGGTCTGAAAGAGGAACTTTGTTTATATTTAAAGTGACACTTTTAGTTGAAGATCTAGATCTAGTCGTTTTAAAAACGTCCGTTTTGTATACCTTCGTCTTGCGGTACCTTGACGTCAGTCAGCCAAACAACACAACTTATCAACAACACATTCAACCCGCCCAGGTCCTGTTTGTTTGGAGGAAAAAAAGTAAAGTTCTCTTTTCAGATCTTTTGATCTATAGGGCAGATGATGTAAAGGTTATCTGTTTCTGTGGCCCACGGTTAACAAGGTTATTATGTGGCCAACACAACGACCAACCGCCTTTACTTTCGCCAACTAATGTCAGGAACCAGTTAGAGCTAGGTGGACTTCACCATGATTTGAACTCGGGACCTCGGTTCGGAGGCTAAGTGCTGTTTGGAGGGACGTGGAATTATAAATGTTGTTAGTTTCCACTTCGTAGCTTCTGTTTTTTTTTTTGAGCTGAAAAATATGAAACACTTGCCTGTGTAGCTTTATTGCTTACCAAACAGATGACCTATGTTGGACCTTTAATGTGTCGCCTCTGAGTTCACCTTAACTTTCTTTATAAGATTGTTTTTTACATTTTGTTTTGTAAAAGTTTATAAATGATTAAGAATATGTATTAAAAGTGTGAGTGTGTATGCTACATTTCAAACTGTAATAATTTTCTCCACTCACAAACACGCACGTTTTTATATAAATGTTTTTGTTCTTTGTAAAAACACTTTTGATAATCATATTGATCTAAGGATAATTCACCAAATTCATTTTGAGAATTATCTAGATCTAGAGGTGAATTTAATTTCGATCTGTGCAGAAATAAAAATAAAAATTAGAAAGAATGAAGGCTACGCACCAAAATAGTGTTGATAAGTGCATAAAGCGGAAGTAATTATATTTTTCTTTTTAAATATTAACATATCGACTTTTAAAACATATTGGGTCGAAATTGCGAATAAAATATTAATTTTGGTCAATTTAACAACTACTATTCGTTAGTGAAAATGTCTTACTTGTTCTATGTACCCGAAAATAATATGTATAATTTTTTTTTATCGTTCACGGGAGAATTGTGAATGAGTGAATCACCAGGGCCAACCATTTTATAGAGTGTAGTAATGAGTGAATCACCAGGGCCAACCATTTTATAGACTGTAGTAATGAGTGAATCACCAGGGTCAACAATTTTATAGAGTGTAGTAATGAGTGAATCACCAGGGCCAACCATTTTATACAGTAGATGTTATGTTCAAATACGTGTAGAAAAAATGTAAAACAAATGCTAAATGTATAATTTTAGATTAATGAAAAAATTGCATATAGTCTTTCACTTGTGTTTGAATATGTTTATATTTTCGAACATACATTAAAACATTCTTTTAGACAACATTTATTTCAAATGTGTTGTTTTTAAAAATTGTGTTTGATGTGTGTATATATTTTAACGGTAGATTTGAATATTATATGTTATCGTTGATCTATGGTGTACAGTTTCCGATATTTGCATTAAACTTTTAATTTTAAACGAAAATAAGTAGGCTTTGTTTTTAATGGAACATGTCTTTAAAAATGTATCAAGATTGTATTATTTCTATCACACATACGGCTGACCAAATTAAGTTAATATAGCATGTATACATAACAATGACATTCGTCTGTAGGTTAAGAAGAAGCCAGTATTTCGCGTAGGTACATAATTGACCTAATCCAGGGCAAGCATGACCTAGCTCTGCAGAAGGTCAGTTAAAATGTTTGTTTCACTATCCTCACCTCGTCCACAGAAACATATTTCTTTTTGTCTTAGTTGTGTATCTAGCGACTTTTAAAGCGATCTTAAGCTGTCTCGTTCGAAAGCCGATTTCCGCCATGAGCTTTTTTTGTATGTTAGTTAAAGCAAGTTTGAGCATGAGATCATTTCAAATTGTTACCTCTGTTACGCCGACCACATTTAGCTAACCAAATTGATTTTATATGCCAGAAGGTCTTCCTCTATACTTGAAATGTGTCCAGCCCAGAATTTATAAGGACATCGTTATTTCCACATAATGAAGCACCAATAGAGACACTAGAGGATAGAGAACATTTGAGTTCGGAGGCGATCTTTTTCAAAACACTAGTGGCGCCCAAGCAAAACCCCCATGTAAACCCTAACCTTATGTGAGCTTGTGCTCCAGGAGCTATATTTTTATATATTTTATTTTTATAGGCTAGTGCCAAACGTATTATTTCTACTTCCGCTTTTTGTGTATAAAAAGTGATGCCACGCTGTTTTAAAAACAGTTGAGTGTACATTCGACCAGTGGTCAGTACCATATCTGTCTGTGTGACAGCTGAAGATCGTTGTGGTCTGTCGTCTAATTATATTTTTATTCCTGTACCTGGGACGGCCTGCTATTGTTACTGCTTATAGCTTATAACTGCTGCTTTTAGCTGCTGCTGTTGAATATTACTGCTAATAGCTGCTGTTTATAACTGCTGTTGTTAGATCTATTCCAATTCTAGGGAAGCTAGTGTTACTTTGTTTCTGCTATTGATAGTTTTGTTATTGTTTCTGTAGATCTATTCTAGATCTAATTCTAGGGAAGCTAGTGTTATTTTGTTTCTATATTATCGCCTTAGTAAACTTAGTTATATTTATAGTCTGTTTCTCAGTTCTGTTCTTAGTGAATAGTAAGGTACTGAGCCTAAGGATAAGATATTCTTGTTTTAGTGTTAGTGTTATGAGTGTAATAGTAGGATATTGTAGATCTAGAAATCTAGACTAGTTTATTGTAGTGTGTTTGTGTAGATCTAGGTCTAGTGTAGTAGTTGTAGTGATTTTGTTAGATAGTTGTTTTGATCAGTTTGTGTCAGATAGTTGGATTGGTTAGTTTGTTAGTGTTTGTAGTGGTGTAGATTTAGAGGGTAGTTTATAGTGGTTAGTGTATATATTATATTTTATTACTATTTGATTCCAAGTAAATAAAGTTTCATTTTGTTTATTTATACTAAACTAAAGTTTGTTATCTTGTTTCCATTTAGTTTAGTTTAGTATGCCTGGTTACTTAGGCGACTCTAGCCCCTTGGTCGTAGACTGAGGTGTCACAGATGAGCCCACCCAGTAGCGCAAACATCTGCCTACTGTTGGTAAATTTTAATGTTGAGCAGCAGAGAATAGGTCCTCTCTATCCACTCGCGCCTGCCTGACCTGCTCACACTTATAACACACATATATATATATATATATTAATCATTGTCAGCTAACAGTGAGGTCTACGAATTTCATACGCTGCCGCCTCTTTCGGTTTATCTATAAACTTCGGGAAAAACAGAAGACATGTTCCAGAAGTCACCCAACAAAACCTACTCAGCCCCGAAAATCGCCGTAAACGGGCAGCCCCTTAACTTGGTAGACCACATCACATATCTGGTTAGTATAGTATCAAATGACGCCTCACTTTCAAGGGAAGTTGATAACCGTCTGGCCAGGGCCAGTAGCGCTTTTGGATGCCTTCAGTCGAGAAATTGGCTCCGCTCGCCTAAATAAATCAATGTCTACCAGGCGGTGCTTCTCTCAACCCTTCTTTATGGATCTGAGACATGGGTACCATACAGAGAGAAACTAAGACTACTTGAGCGCTTTCAACAAAGATGCTTGTGCTCCATCATAGACATATGGTGGCAAGACCGCACTACAAACAGCGATGTCCTTGGGAACGCCGGCATGGACAGTATAGAGTACTAATATGTTTAAAAATAGACATGTTCTTTTTGTTATTGGTCTATTTGAGAATATAGGGTAATTGCTCAGCAAGAATAGGTTAAATTAGATAGTCAAATCAAGATAATATAAAAAAAATACTTTTAAAAATGCAACTTATATTAAGCATAGTAGGATCAATTCGTTTGGACCATTCATGTAATTAAAATTCTAATAGATCTAGTAATAGACCATATTGGCCAACATACTAGAGGGGGGCAAAGTAATCTAAAAATAGGTAGAAATATAAATAATTAGTATATATTATTAACATAAGTTATAAATTTGTATAGAAATTGTGTGAATTGTATACTAAAATACCGCCCCCCGCCTTTGGATCCGCCAGTGTGACTAGACTAGTCCTAGACTAGTTCTAGAAATGTAGTTCTAGTCTTGATTTCTATTCTAGATCTAGTCTAGATCTAGTCTATACTCTAGTTCTAGATTCTAGTTCTAGATTCTAGTTCTAGATCACGTCTAGATTAATATCTAGACTACATCTAGAACTACTTATGAAATCTAGGTGATAGATCTAGATGAAGTCTAGATTCTAGTCTAGCTCTAGATATAGTCTAGATGTAGATCTAGACTATATTTGAAACAAGCCTTAAAATCTAGCCTAGATCTAGATTCTAGATTATATTCTATATTCTAGATCTAGTCTAGTCACACTGGCCATATAGATAGATCTAGAGCAGTGGTCTTCAACCTTTTTTGGCCTACCGCCCCCTTTTCGAAATTTTTCTTTACAAAAATTCGCCAGCGCCCCCCCTCTAAGAAAAACAGTTATAAAGAAGCGTGAGAAGGCAAATTTGAACAAAATATCTATTTATTAATTTTTATGCTGTCAATAACACTTATCCCGCTTGGGAGACGACCGCGTGCCAAAGGCAATTGTTGTGAACTCCTTGGCCTATGACTGATAAGCTTTGAGGAGGACTGAGTTACAGAGGTGCCCCCCTCCCCCGTGAGCGCTATAAAGATGTATTCAGGCGCCATTTCGCTCTCAATGGCATAAAGTACCTGGCAGTATTCTCTGTCAGCAGATAGCCTCTGAGAGAAACAGTTCGAGAGCACTTACAAGAACTGCGGGACAAACATTTGATACTCAAAGAAAAGCCAGCATACAACGGCTTTGTCTGCATAAAATTCGGGAAAATATGTAGGTCGCAGTTGGGTTTGCTTAGTTATGTGAAACACTGGACTCTTCGGGATTAAAGGCAAAAACAGGCAATATTATCATTATGCAAAAATTATGGCAAATAATTTGCAGTGATTACACACAAAAATTAATTGTAAAGACTTTCTTTCAAATCCTAAGAATAGTCTCCGCTAAAATTTTGGAATATTAGGGCCTACTGTTTTTAGGTTTAATTGTAAATTTAGTTTTACTTTTTAATATAAATATTATTATTGCTGAATTCAATACAAAATGAAATTAAGCTATTGGTAACCTTGTGCCTGCAGTCTGACAATATTAGAAATTTCAAGCTTTAAGTTAGCCAAAGCAAGGCGAAGGTCTCCTCTAGTGGGTACATCCAGTCTCTTTCTTTGCTTATTCATTAACTTTGTTACGCACTAAATTTAGGTTACCCATGTATGTTGAAAAGCTAAAACATAATCCCGATTTCGACCACAGTTTTGGAAATTTACTGAAACATTTAAATGCAGCCACATCTCTGTTGTGCCTCCAGGGGCGTAGCTAGGAATTTCCATCGTTTTGGGTCCAAGGGGCTTGACATCTTTAGGGGCGCTGCATTTTGCTAATATTTAATTAAATTAATTTAAAAAGCACTAATTTGGGCCCCCCTTAAATGGGTGCCCGGGGGATTTTCAATTTCCCCCCTCCCCCCCTAGCTACGCCACTGTGTGCCTCCTATGTTTACATTCTTTTTACTGAAGACATAGTTTTGTAAATCTATTTTTTCATGCAACTCAATTTGAAAGTCAGTAACAGATGTTTAATAATTGTCATTTATAATCATCTGAAAATGCCAAAGTAGAACTTAATTTTTTTCTAGTGGCAATTCACTAAATCTCAAGGAAATATTACATGACATCCCAGTGAGTTTTCGTAAAATTATTTAATCAATGTTTTTTGTTTTCAAAAAGTTAAATTATTCTATTAAATGTTACCTTTAATGTTTTTTGCAATTAATATTTTAATATCAATATATTAACATATCTAGATATAATCTAAAAGGCGTATTACCTAGTTTGTTGATCAAATCTTAAACGTTTATACGCGCAAGATCCAAGGACAATAAATACTCTCCGATCACAGTAAAAGAAGTAAGAATTTAAAAATAGAAAAAATTAAATTAGAAGCAAGTTAACTATAATTTGTCTATATTCAGTTTCCCAGCTTTAATGTTGAAGAATTTTTAAATTTGTTCTGTTTCAGAGCACCTTTAGTTTCTTCTTTCCGCCTTTATGCCCAGCGCCCCCTTACCGCCCCATTTTGTGCCCAGCGCCCCCCTACCGCCCCTTTGGCTCTCAGCGCCCCCCAAAATCTCGAAAACGCCCCCTAGGGGCGATATCGCCCCCGTTGAAGACCACTGATCTAGAGTGATTGGTTATAGTGCACTATGCTGTTCGCATGGGAGACCGGTTAGTTGTGTGGGTTAATTTGTTTTTAAATTTCCTAGCGCGTCTACTCCAATATATTAATCCAAATTGTTGGGGAAAGGTACATATCTGGGAGCAGTAGCGTCACTAGGGGTGTGCAACGCTTGCGGTCTTAACGGATGATACCATTTTGGGAATGACAACCAAGTTGAAAAAAGATAATTATATTAAAATCTCTAGATCTATGCCCAAACATGCCTAGTGTTAGACACCTTATTTATATAGGTTAGTTATTTAGCGACGCACCATAGGAGACCATATTGAACGGGACTAGTGACGTTTGGGATATGTTGGGTTAGAGACCGGAAAATCAGTTAGCGATAGAATATTCCAGGGTAACGACGTGTTTAGTGACAGAGACTTCTACTGTGGCCTTTTATCAGAATAAATCTATGTGAACTTGTTCATCATCGTTGACTACATCTCTTCACTTGTTAAACAGGTGTTGTTTTGTTCTATATGTTTTGTTGGTCAACTACACGGAATACACCCGAACAATTACACCCAAACGCCTGCAGAGTAATTGGTTGACTTCAAGACAGCCTGAACTAGCAACATCACAGTGGCGACCCCCGACGCCCGAAGCCCGAACATCGAACCGGACCTCGAAGCAGAACGTTTACTCAGGTGAGGGTCGTGCACTCGAAGTTATAAAGTTTCATCGGAGTACGGCTGAACACAGAATCATCGCAGAGTGACTTTGTTCTAGATCTACATGTTCTTGATCGCACGTTCAACGAGCCATTAACTCAGGGTGACCTTCGTCAGGACAGTAATCATCGCAACGTCTGGTCTACTTAACCAGTATATTATCAAAGCCTGATCGTCATATGCTGAATCGACCTACAACCAGAGAAACCGTTCATTCATAACGGGTGAGAGATCGTTAGTGAACCTGTTGGACATATTTTTTCTTCGTCATAGGAGCCACATCGAGTATCAAGTTTTACCTCGTCAGTTTCGAGAAGGACAGTTTGCCCGCTGTCAGAAGTATTGTGAGTACTACAAGTTTGGTAGCTAACTAAATCGAAATCGCTCTGTCGTCTTACCCTTTGAGAGATTCTTGTGGAGCAGTTTGCTCATTGAACCGGTTGCTTGCCACTTTTATAACGGTCACTGTGTTTAACCTTTGGAAGGTTAGTGAAGTAATATTTATCAGTACTGAACATTGATCTATGTAGTATTCGTTGGTCTAGACGATATCTAGACGTGCTGATATTGAAGTTGTGGAAACAGCTACATCCACTTAATTTCGTTGAAAACCGTTAGTCGTATAACGGAACGTCGTCGGAGGTGACCTTGGTTTCACCTAGTCTACATTGGACAGTTTGGTCTAGTGAAGCAGAGTACAACAGCAAACTTCGTCGTACTACCAGAGTAGCAGCAGAAGCAGTGAACTATTTTAGAGAACCGTTATTCGTCAGCCCAGATCAAGTCATCGTCAAGAAAGTCGTTATTCGTCAGCCCAGATCAAGTCATCGTCAAGAAAGCCGTTATTCGTCAGCCCAGATCAAGTCATCGTCAAGAAATTCGTTATTCGTCAGTTGTCCAGATCAAGTTGCCGTCAAGAGACTGTTATTTGTCAGTAGTCGTCTACACAAGTCAAGTCGTCGCCAGAAGAACCGTTAACCTATTCGTCAGTAACTGTGTACACAAAGTCGTCGGAACTACACATACGGTCATCAACAGTCGCCGAAGGAACTGAAACATTTTGCTGTGGCATATCAGGACATCTGTGGCATTACGTGGGATACTGGTAGCACCGGAGAACAGAGTCAGAACTGGAAGAGAGGCAGTGGAATTTGTTGTGATCTAGCATATTCGGGAGTCCGAACAAAGGGATCTTTCTTATCAAAAGCTAAGTGCCATTTTTCTTATTAGTATATGTTTAGATTGCCCTTAGAAATAGATTTTGTCTAAATTTGGTATGTTAGCCTGAGTAAAATTCAGGTGGTGCTGAAGCCTTAAACCCGTTCGGGGTAAAGACATAATTTAGATGAAAAGCTATATTATACGTTTAGGGTTGTAATTTGTTTTGTTTGTGTAAACGTCATATCCGTTGTTGCCTAGTTACTTCGTGACGTTATCATTGTGTGCCATATTGTCATATCCCAACCCATAGCGATAGTCTCATTTAATTATTTCATTTGTTTATATTATTTTAAATTATTTATTTTTATTAATTTAATTAGATCTGTATTTTTTTTTCACTTAATGATAGAAAGTGCGGGTAGGATTCTTTTACTGTGAATCAGACTAAAATAATTTTAGTTTGAGCGGTTAAAATCAAATATGATTTTGCCATGAGAATAATGCCGAAACTGGCTATGTAGTCAAACACTGTCGTCTGGCTAAATATAGATCTACAAATTTTGTACATCTCTTTGATACATTTGATTATCTAGACTCTAATTTGGGAATATTATTATTAATTAAAAGATGAATGAAGGTAGTACATTCTAGATATATATCTTGTTGAAGATATATTTAACATTGTATAAACATATTTGTTTCATATGGTTGAATAGAACCATAATCTACTCTAGATCTAGACTCTAGACAGTCTTTAAATTTACTCTAGACATTTCAGTCATACCAAATTTTAAAATTGATCATAGTTATTCATACTAATACTAATAGTCATAGTGCTCTTGATAACTATAGATCTAAATTGTATTATTATATATACTATAATATACTAGATTTAAATTTGGGTGATACTAGACCTAATATACAGATCTGAATATAACTCAGACTAGATTTACTCATTTACTAAATCTATAGATAGAGACTTAAAACTTGTATAAAAGTTTGAAAAAACTTAAATATAAAATAAGTTTAAAGTATAGCCATAACCAATATAGGCTAAGTAAAAATATATATAAAATATAAAACACAATGGCTACATCATCATATGTGGACCTTAAGGAGGTTAAGGAAGCAGCTATGCAGGATGGAAAGGCCATGGAGTTAAAAGGAAAGGACTTAGCAGCTTATGTACAGCAAGTTGTGAAGGAAGAAATGGAGAGACAGAAAGAAGAAAAAAGACAAGAGATAGAGAGACAGAAAGAAGAAAAAAGACAAGAGATAGAGAGACAGAAAGAAGAAAAAAGACAAGAGATAGAGAGACAGAAAGAAGAAAAAAGACAAGAGATAGAGAGACAGAAAGAAGAAATAGAAAGGCAAGACAAAGAAAGAGAAAAAATTAGAGAGCATGAAGCTAAAATGGAGAAGATGAGATTGGACGCAGCACAAGCCAGAGCCCAAACTGAACAAGGAAATAACACAAATAACTCAAATAATTATACCACTCAAAGAGACAACCCTAATTCGCAGACATGGCTAAAGAGGAAGATACAAAGTTTTGATGAACAGAAGGATGACATTGGTGATTTTTTGAAAAGATATGAGGCAAAAATGTCTACATTTAATATGCCTGAAGAAGAATGGTCTGAAATACTGATAGACTTTGTTCATGGTCAAGCTCTAACAATATGCCAAAATCATGACCATCATATTGATGATAGCTATCAGGTTTTAAAAAGAGAGTTATTGAATGCATATGGTCATAATGCTACAACTTTTAGAAAGAAATACTTTGACAATATACCATCATTAGGAATAGAACCCCAAACTACCATTAATATGGAAAAGGATTTCTTCAATAAGTGAGTAAAATTAGAAAAAGTGAATAACTCGTATGAGGGATTAAAAACTTTTATTCTAGTGGACAACTTTGTAAATAAATGTGATCCTCAATTACAATCTTTTATTAGAGAAAGAAATCCAAAAACTATAGATGAAATAACAGAGATAATGAGAGTATACAAAAATGCCTATCCAAATAAACCATTTTCTGATAGAGATAAGAGCAAAGTAGATTTAATAGGATACACCAAAGAAAATGTTGATAGAAGTAGAAATAGAAACAGATCAAATAGTGGAAATAGAAAATATAGTGAAATAACATGTTTTAAATGTCAAGGAAAAGGTCATATAGCAGCTAACTGTAGAAGAGGGAATAGTAGGTCTGGAAGTAGAAATAGATACAATGAACAAAATAACAGTAGATATAGGAGTAGAGATAGGAATGACAGGGAAAATTATAGAAATAGGAGTTACAGTAGGGAATACAAAAATAAAGGTACAGATAGGGTATATTTCATGGAAGGAAATAGGAACAATTTTGCAGTGTACCCAGGGTTTGTAGATAGAATTCCGGTGGAATTAATCAGGGATTCAGGTTGTAACACTTTGGCAGTAAAAACTAACTTTGTCAAACCTCATTGGTATAAAGGGTTTACTAGGAAAGTAGAATTAGCAGATGGCACCGTAAGGGAATTTAAAGCTATAAGGGTGTACATTGAAACTCCATTTTCACTGGTTATTGTGATGGCATTGCAATACCAGAAATGAGATATGATATGTTAGTAGGAAACATAAAAGGATTTAAAGAATGTTCAAGAAAAGAATTAGAAGACTGGCAAAACAAATACAAAAACATAAGACAAAATCATGAAAACATAGAAACACAAAATATAACAAGTATGATAATAACAAGATCAATGGATAAAAAAGATGGGAAACAGGAAAATACAATAAATGTAATAAGTAATGATGAAGAAAAAGAAGCCAGTAATGTAATACAAATAGAAAATACAGATGTTAAGGAAAGAGAGATAGAAAATGAAACACAAAATAGTCTTGAAACACAAATATCTCAAAGTGAAAAAGAAACAATACCCAAATTTGCATTAGAACAAATGAATGACAATGTTATTGGGAAAATTTATTCAAGAATATCAGATAAAAACAATAATAATCCAATGGAGAAATTTTGTATAGAGAATAAAATATTATTTAGACAAACAAGTAATGATAACAAGAAAATAAAACAACTTGTCTTACCACAGAAATATTGGAAAGATGTTTTAATCATGACACATGATAATAATTTAGCAGCACATAGGGGAGTAAAGAAATGTTATAGGAATTTGTCAAAACAAGTATTTTGGCCCAAAATGAAAGCAACAATAAACAAATACATAAACTCATGTGACATATGTCAAAAGAGATCTAACAAAAGCCTAGTGAATAAAGCACCTATTCAAGAAATGGATGAACCTACAGCACCATTTCAGAAAGTATCTATTGATTTAATAGGTCCTTTAATTCAAACTGAAAATAATAACAAATACATTCTAACAGTAATAGACATGTTTAGTAGATATCCAGAGGCAATCCCATTATCAAATACAAGTGCAGAGAATATCATTAATGCCATAACTCAAAAAGTAATTACAAGACATGGTATACCTAAAATTATATTGAGTGATCAGGGATCTCAGTTTAAGTCAGAACAATTTAAGAAATGGACTAAACAATACAATATACAACACATATACTCTTCGGTTTACCACCCAGAGAGTAATGGTTTATGTGAACGATATGGTGGTTCATTAAAAAGATCACTAACAAAAATAATTCAGAATAATCAGAACAAGTGGGATCATTACATTAACTATGTACTATTTGCTCATAGAAACAACATCCATGAAGCAACACAATTTTCACCATATGAAATAATACATGGAAGAAAACCTAGAGATGAATTAGATGTTTTTAAAGAAAATCTAATAGGCAATGAGAATAAATTAAATAATGACAGTGAAACAACAATCACAACAGAATTGAAAGAGATATGGACTCAAGCATATAACAACAATAAGAAATACAAACAAAGTGCTCATGAGAATATAAATAAGAAAAGACAATTGAAAACACTAGAAGTAGGAAACAATGTATTAATATTGATAAATGACCTGAAAAATAAAATTGGTAAACAATGGAAAGGTCCATTTAAGGTGATAAAACAAATTAGTGATGTGAATTATCAAATTGAAATAAATGGGAAAATTAAAACATATCACATAAATAATTTGAAACTGTATCATGATAGAGAAGATGAGTTGATACAAAACATTCAGGAGGAAATAGAAAATAAATTTTCAGAAAGAGAAGAATGCTTAATGATAATAACAAATGAAAATCACAATGAAAATGATATTAAGGAAATACCTGTAATAGAAACAAAAGAGAATCAAACTTGGCAAAAGATTAATCTTAATAATTTAACTAAGGAAAAGTCAAAAGACATAACTAAAATAATACAGGAATACAAAGAAATTTTTTCCAGCATACCAGGAAAAACTAATATTATTAAACATGACATTAAAGTAACAGACCCAAAACCTATCAAGCTTAAGCCATATAGAATACCGCTACATTTACAAGACAAAGTAAAGAAAGAAATAGACAATTTACTAGAATCAGGTATAATTGAACCATCAACATCTCCTTATGCTTCACCAATTGTAATAGCCAAAAAGAAGAATGGAGATATACGGTTATGTATTGATTATAGGAAACTTAACAACATCACAGAATTTGACCCATATCCAATGCCAAATATAGAGGATATTTTACATAAATTAAATGGAGCAAAATTTTTTACCAAATTGGATTTAACTAAAGGTTATTGGCAAATACCTTTAACAGAAAATGCAAAACCTTACACAGCATTTGTAACACCATATGGTATTTTCCAATGGAATTATATGAGTTTTGGATTAGTAAATGCACCTGCCACATTTAATAGAATGATGAACATGATAATTGGAAACAAAGAAAATGTTATTTGCTATTTGGATGACATATGTATTTTTAATAATAGTTGGGAGGAACATTTGGTAGATGTAAAAGAAGTGTTCAAAATAATAAAAGAAAGTGGACTTACAATTCAAGCAGAAAAAGTAGAAATAGGATTGGAGGAAATAATTTTCTTAGGACATAAAGTAAATAACAACATGATTAGCCCTATTGAAGATAACATAAAGAAAGTACTTAATATTGAAATACCTACAACAAAAAGACAAATTAAAAGCATATTAGGAATAGTAAATTATTACAGAAAGTTTATAAAGAACTTAGCAGAAATAGTGAATCCATTAAATGACTTACTTAAAAAAGGAAAACCTCAAAAAGTAGTTTGCAATGAGGAATGTGTGAAAGCTATTGACAGAATTAAAGATGTTTTTAGTCATGAATTAATATTAAGACTACCCGATAAAGACAAAATATTTTATGTCACAACTGATGCATCTGGTAATGCTATTGGTGGTTGTCTAATGCAGAACTATGATAACTTACATCCTATATTATATGTAAGTAGAAAATTATCAGAGGCAGAGAAAAAATATAGTGTCATTGAAAGAGAAGCCTTAGCTGTAATATGGGTAATTACTAAGCTAGAGAGTTATCTAATAGGAAGGAAATTTATATTATTAACTGATCATAAACCTATTCAGTATATACAGCAAAAGAGCATGAAAAACAGTCGTGTTTATAGATGGTTCTTATCACTACAGGAGTATAAATTTGAAGTGAAAGCTATTAGTGGATCTGTGAATATTGTAGCTGATCTATTGTCTAGAATGACATTGAAATGAAATAAGTTTGTAAATAAACTATGATTATATTGAGTATGTAATATATATTAATATATTGACACCATTTATATGTTATGGAAAAGGGAGATAAGTAAATTTGATGTTAAGCATTTAAAAGTAAGTATGGATATTTTTTTTTTGTGTGAATCATTTCATATATCATTGACGAAAGTTAGTTCTATGGAAAAGGGTGAGTATAAAAGAAAAATGGACAAAAGCATATAAAAGGGTGGTAAGAAAAAAAAAATTTATTGAATGTGTAAATAAAGTCTATAATTGTTTTTTGAAATATTGTATTTTATCAGATTACTGCCAGTGAAGAACATTTGTGATGTATGACGTGCCCATAAGATGCCACATTTTCCTCCATGATGAACTACGTACTAATGAAGATGATTCTGGAATGTTATGAACATTGACATTGAATATGAGGAACTGTCAAGTCAAGATGAAGATGTCAAGATGAAGATGTCAAGATTTTATGTTTGTTGTCTTCCCCTTAAATTGAAAATGCCCTTGTAAGACTTGACAGTAGTGGAAAAATATTGACATATTTTTTTTCAAGGGGGGGAGGAATCTGTTAGACACCTTATATATATAGGTTAGTTATTTAGCGACGCACCATAGGAGACGTATATTGAACGGGACTAGTGACGTTTGGGATATGTTGGGTTAGAGACTGGAAAATCAGTTAGCGATAGAATATTCCAGGGTAACGACGTGTTTAGTGACAGAGACTTCTACTGTGGCCTTTTATCAGAATAAATCTATGTGAACTTGTTCATCATCGTTGACTACATCTCTTCACTTGTTAAACAGGTGTTGTTTTGTTCTATATGTTTTGTTGGTCAACTACACGGAATACACCCGAACAATTACACCCAAACGCCTGCAGAGTAATTGGTTGACTTCAAGACAGCCTGAATTAGCAACATCACACTAGACACGTCTAGATGGTAGTTTAATTTTAAATGACAAAGCAAAACTTTATACCATTTCTGTCTAACAAAGGAAACCTGTTAAGGTGATGGTAAGTTTATTTCTAATTTTAATTAAATATCATTGTAAAATTTGCAATAACTTTAAAATAAAAAGTATGATTTTATAATAGAATTGACACTCATTTTACATTTGAGTAAATATCAATAAAAGTAGGTAATCAGCTTACTGTATTTGTTCCAGAGAAAGAACTAACTAACAATATTTTTTAGTGGAACATTTTTGAAGAAAGTTGAAGGGGGAGGGGTGACACCCTAAGCTACCGCATCAGGTGCCACCGACACTGTCTGGGTGGTTTTCATGCTGTTTTTAGGTTATCAGTTAACGCTACTCTACTTATTTCATAAGAGTAAGAATAGTCTTATAAAAAACGAAGGTTTTGTCCTGTTTGCTTTTATGTGAAAAATAAAAAGCCAAATACTTTTTTTTTTATTTTATTACTTTAAACGATCAAAACAAGACTATACCTTGGTGAATTCGATGGGGGCCGCCTCTGAGTTTGTGTGATAACATAAACACTCTTTTTAATCTTGTTTGATTATATTTACAATACGTTGTTTTTAAGAAGGAAGAAAGCTTTATTTTGTAGACAGGATACACACAAAAGCTAACTACTTTATAGTTGTACCGCCATTTAGTGAAAATCTCCAATACAATGGAGTTTCTCTTACAGAAGCAGGCATTACAAAAAGGTCAACATTGGCTAACAACTTTATATGCAGCTAAACATTTATTACTTCATTGTAATACATTAGGAGACATCATTCGATTTCTTATGCTATACAGACATTAATGTCTAGCCCTTTCAATAATATAAGGATGACTTATTTATTTGTAATATATTTAGAATTAGATAGATAGATAGATAGACAGATAGATAGATAGATAGATAGATAGATAGATAGATAGATAGATAGATAGATAGATAGATAGATAGATAGATGATAGATAGATAGATAGATAGATAGATAGATAGATAGATCTTTATGAGCACTTATGGGGTAAAAGTAACGTTTGTACGAAATTTAATGCGGACACGTATGATAGTTTAAGAGATCTTGTGATAGATCAGTGGTGTTTTCGTTTATACGTATATTATATAAAATGAATAAACTATTTTTTATATGTTTATAAGTTAAAGTAAAACATTATCTTTGCGAAGAGTAGATTTTAGAATTAGATTTAGCCGTAGATCGCGAAATGTTGTGCTATGCGCATGCGTGACCTTTCTACTGAGCATGTCAAATGTGCGAGATATTATGAATGGAGCCTTTAAAATTTTGTCTAAACGGCTTGTCGCAGTTATAGTAAATGTATAGTTGTAAAATGTTTTCGAATGCTAATTTTTACTAAGTAATGAAATAAATATACTATATTTTTTTTACTTTAAGTGTAAATGTAAAAAAAAATATATATTTGCAAAAAGTAGATCTTACAATTAGATTTAGCCTTTGAGTGCGAGATGTTCTGGTCTGCGCATGAGTGACCTTTTGGTCGTGTCTCATGCAAACATGGGGCACCTGTCAACTATCTCCATTCCTTTCTGTCAATATCAACATCACTAAAAAAAAGGAAGCTACTCTTCTGTTGTATTAATAAGTGAACTAGTAAACTAGTTAGCTTCTTGTCAGAGCAAAAAGTGAGTCTTTTTTTTTAAATGAAGATCGATAAATCAATGCTATAGGAACTTTTAAAGTACAATGATATACAGACACGTTTATATAACGAAATAATTATTCTTTGTTATATGTTCACTTCAGTTCTATTTTTCATGCTAAATTATTGTGAATTTTAGGCTTATTTGGACGACGGAAAAACTTTAAAAAAATGTCGTACAACTTTTTGTTGGATGTTATATACACAAACAGATTACTGGAAGCATTGATGTTGTTACACAGATACACAAATTCATTTCTCACTATATAATGGATTTCAAACACAGACATTTCTATGGACATCAAAGCGATGTACATCAGCTGCGTGACTACGAAAATAAAACAGGTCAACATCAAAGTCCGAGTAGTTCTCGTTGAAGATAGTCGAGAGTTGTAGGAAGTTGTTAGCTTCGATCTGTTCCTTATGGATATGCCAATTTTTATGTACAGACAAAAGCAGCCGACGATAATAAGTATTACTGGAATAGAGGATTTCAAATGCTCTAAAATTTTACCTTCTATCAAATTCATTAACATCATATCGTTGTAATTCTCATAGCCGACTACAAGGTATATTTTCTCTTGATAAGTTCGTTCAACAACATGTACTAGCTGATAGGAGTACACATGCCACGGCAGCCAAAATAAGAAGGAAAACAAAATCAGGGATAGTGTTCTTTTTTTGGTGACTATTGATTTGAATGCCATTGGTTTAAAAATGGCCAAAAGTCTCTCTAATGTAATTAAAACTGGAATCCATGAGTTGACGCACTGACCCCAGTAAGCGAAAAATTCCATACAAATGGATGAAATTGTCAAATAAACATTCACAACCAAATCGTACTGAAAACCGCAAAGTCTCGGAGAAAATTTGTCCGGTCCAAAGTAAAATATAATCATTCCGTAATTTAGCGTTGAGGTTAAGCACATAGTGTCTGCGACTACCAGGCTGAAGAGAAGTAAGTGAGAAGGTTTGTGCAGACCGCTATGCCGAAGTATGGCCAGGCTGATCATGTTGGACACAAAGCCTACAAATGATACGAATGGATTGACGTAGCACTTCATAATTAACAGTGTCATGTATTCCTCGTAAGAGTCGGCCTTTAGCCAGCAGACGTAGTAACCTTCTGAAGATGATGTTGTGTTGGTGAATTCCTGAGCAATACGTTGAGAACTGTTCTCCATCGCTCTCGCTGTGATGTCAAAGTAGTTTGTCACGTGCTGTTGTCTTAAGAGACAAAAAGTTTCAGTTAAATATTTTCAGTAACAAGAGTTAGAAAAAAATGTGACAAATAGATGAATATTCATTAATTCGAAGCAATAAGATGAATATTCATTAATTTTAAACAAACAGACAAACAGCTTCCAAAAATATCTTGTATTATTTTCTGTATTATTTTTACTCCGAAATAATATTCATTAGTTCGAAGCAAGAACAAGAAGATGAATATTGATTAATTTTAAAAAAAATAGAGAAATATTCTTTAATTCTAAGCACAAAGATGATTATTCATTAATTTAAAAAAAAAAAAAACAGAGGAATATTCATTAATTTCAATCAAACAGATGAAAAGTCATTAATTTTAGACAGATTTATTTTTCAACTACAGAGATAGCCTAGAGTGAGGATACGTTGTATACCTCAATGTCTAATAGAATAGAGATTTTTTCTGCTTCTACTTTGGTGAAATGTAAAGCTTGGAATTATTGCAATAATTGCAGAAAAAAGCTTTTTAAAATATTCTGTATTTCTAAAGAGCAAAGTGAATTTATTTCTGATACCATCTTCTGACTTGCTACATTTTGTTTTGTTATTAGTCTGTTAAAACGTGCTTAGATAATGCTTATTAGGTAATTGAATGTCTTGTCAGGGAGCAAAAATTAAGCGTTCTAAAGTCTGTGGCTGTTTAACCTAATACACTAAAACAGTGAATATATTGAATCTTTTAATGTATCTGAACCTCAGGTGAGTACTTAAACCTAAAACAAATGGCCAGATAAAATAAGGTTTACATCCTACAAATGTATTTCTGATGTCTTATACAGATATAGTAATACTCGATTTAAAATGAAGGAGCAGAGAACGTAAACTAAAAAACAAAAACAATATACCAGAGGTGCATCAGTATGATACTTCAAAATATCAGGCTACTTTTAAAGTTTACCATTGCATGCAATACTTTCTCAATTACGTGTCCACATTTATCTCTACTTCAACCAACTTCAAAGATCCAAGACAGAGTTGGTCAGAATGTCATTGATTGTGTTCGAGTGGATGCTAAGAATACTTGAATACATTCACGAGATGCAAATCTCAAACCGGAACTATTCTTAATTTTTCTCTTCTCATAAAGAACAAAGATGATACTCTGTAGCATGAGACAAAGGAAGTCTGACAAAGATGTGAAGGAAAGAGATGTTTAAGCTTCTTTTAAGATCTCTTAACGTCTTGTTGACAACATTCCATCTTTCTGAGACATCTTCTTGCTTGGAAATTTAAATGGCTTGTTATTAACCATTCAACTATTTTAACGTAACTGCTACACAAGACAGAAATGAATTGTCACTGCTACGTCAAGTATTTTGATAACTAATTTTCTCATTTTTTTTTAAATCTTTGTAAAATATTGATGGAGAAATGTAAGAGGTCAGACCAAAAGATAAATGTAATTTGATGAAGACAATGAATTAAGGAATTATATATCATCGGAGAATGTCTAAATGTGTAACAATTATAAATACATTTTTCTTCTAAGCTTAAATACAAACTCATGATAACTTCTTTCTTATCTACTAAAACTTTTATGTTAAATGTTCTGTTTATCAGCTACAGTCTCCAAACAATAAATAAAACAGTTTTTAAAAAAGGGTTTGTTTAAAACATTATACTTTTTCTAAATCTTCGGACTCAAATGCAAGTTTTATTATTAGATAAAATAAAATGTACAAGCAGTCCAATTGTCATACTCTTAGCTTACAGTTAAATCCAAATGTTGAAAAAGAGAACACAAATTTAAATTTATTTTCACAAATATTAAACTATTTTTAATGACGAGGATACCTTAAAAAAAAACAATGTTACAAAGACAGTTTGTGTAGAATCACAAACTCAAAATCGGTCCCCGAAGTGGTCCACCAAGGCAGGTAAAAAGTATGTTTTAAAATTTTCAGAAAAAAATCTGAATAAAATTCTATCAAAGAAAAATGACAGAGAAGATTGTGTGGTGCCCCAGCGGTCCTAAGTGGTGTCTTATAATGAATATCTAATTGATCTAATTGTTTTGTAATGGGATCAACCTCTTCTACCTCATGAAAAAATATAATTCCGTAAAAATAATGGTTCTTTTCTGTGGTGTTTTAAATTCACACGATAATGTTTTAAGTCCAACTTATATGTATTCTAAATAGATTTTTTGTTCTTAAGAAAAAGGTTAACATTTGTTTGTGTGTGTATATGTAATAGTGTGATAGAACTAACTTAACATAGCAATATAAATGTAAAAAAAAATAGTAGATCTAAAATCGTTTGTATAATTGTGTTACAAATATGGTAACAATTGTTCGCCCTTACAAAAGAGCCTCCCGTATTTGTAACTATTAATAGTGAATAGTTTTAAAAGTGGTGTATTTATATTAAAAAAAACTCTTGCATAAATGATTTAAAAAATTAGATTTCGCTTTCAGAAAAGAAAAAAGTAGCTGTTGCATCAGAACTTTGAATGGTCTAAAATATTATGATGTCGGATTTTCACTATCTTTTCTAGTTTACGAGATCTAAACGGATGGATGGACAGACATTCCAAACAATACTAATAGCGTCTTTTCTTATTTCAGGGCCCGCTAAAAAATGTATAGCTTATTGCATAAATATTAATGTATTTTTTTACTCGACATAAACTAACTAATACTAGAACATATGCTATTAGTATATCATTATAAAAACCATACACAAGAAGTAAAAAGCATGATCTTATTTTTTTTCCTAGTAGGACTTTGGAAGACGACATTTCTCGTAGCGCGTGATGTACTCAAAGCTCTACTTGTCACACCGCTATCAGCATCAGTTCCTTGACATGCGCCGTATGTGTATGATGCTTCGTCTAACCAGCTCTCCAACTTTTTCTGATCAGCTGCTGCCCTTAGGAAGAATATCGAGAAAGGGAAGAACCGAGACCAATCGTAATTGGAGGCCTGAATACTAACCTGCAACGTCACAACCTCTGGGCAGTTTAGACCACTACATCGTTGCTATGTCACAGGTCTGTACGACGTGGCAACAAGCTATTGGTCTAAACTGGCCCTATGTTGTAACCTGTCAGGTCAGTGTTGAGGCCTTCTCTAATGAATGGTCTTGGTATAACCCTCTCTTCCACGTTGTCCAGCCAGATTTCCGTGTGTGCTTCCTCCACTTTACCTACAAGGATTAATTTCTGACAATGACTAAATCTGCTGCCCAGTTGTCGTCTGTTTTCAGTATTGAGGAATTTTTTTATTTTTATTTATTTTATTTTGGCCAACCAAAGTGTTAAATGTGATGACATTTAATGTGCAATTACTATATTCAAACTGTTGATTAAACAAACCAAAAATCTCTCTACTCACACAACCATGAAAAGTATGTTATTTAAAGATATTAATGTAACAATGGTATTGAGGAACCTGATCTTTGTGGTGATGATTATTCTCCTAGATCCCCAATGTATTTTTACGCTTATTAAAAAAATAGATTTTAGTACGTAAAATTCAAATTATACCTTACCATACTCCTTAAATGCATTCGTTAATACCATTTACCGCCATCACTTTCAACAAAATAAGGTATATTCGAGATGGCAATGGCAAACATTGCCTACTTTATTTCTTGAAGAGTTACTAATTAAAATACACGAAACTTTAATATCTATATAAATAATGTTTCAAACTAACGTAATATTGGAGTAATTATATAATATATGAAAATTTAATACTTTTATAAATTATGTTTTATATTGACTTAGTTCTTAGAGTAATTAAACTATGCTATATGGAGTGATTAATAATATATAACCAAAACTTCTTTTACAATAACTCTGTTCAAACAACACATTTGAAATGGTTCAAAGCCTGGGTAGACACGGTTCACGAAAACGGCTCTAGCGATTCCCCTAGAAATTGGACTGACAGTTAATGTATATCATTGGGAAACAAATTACTAGTTACTAGGCCACATTGGAAAAACTCTAGACTAGAAAAGAATTATCTTGAACAGACTTGGGGTAATTCCGCATGTAGACCCTATTCATTTAAGACAGTGGTACCCAAACTTTTTGCCATGTTTTCTGGTTTTCGGTAGATCCCTTGCTAAGCTTATATTGTATTTTTGCATTTAAAAAAAAACAACTAATTTCTAACACTAATGAGTCGAAGAGTGAAAAAGTAATTTAAAGCTGCATTTTAAGTTATAGAGATATATCCTTTTTATTGTTAAACATTCAAATTTAAACCACTTAAAATAAACAATTAACATTTATTACTGGAATCACTAAACACACTGGAAATGCTGTGTTTTTGTTTTGCATATTTGATTATCCGTTGCTATGGATATTATGTTTCTTATAGGACTTTGTTGTTCTATGAAGTAGTCTTTAAACATTAAATATTAATTCATTAAATAGCCTTAATTATCACTCAAATTTTTTTCGCATTTAGCAGTTTCTCGTGTATTTCTTGATCTTTCACGTGTGGCTCAAATATTGGGTCCGCGTAATTGTTTTCACTAACAGAAGGGGCGAAGGCGAGTAACTGGCGCCTAAACCATTAAACTTCGGACAGGAAAGGGTTCATTAGCCATGGCTGGCTACCCACTCTGAATTCAAACCTCTGCTGCCTTGCAGCTATATCCAAAAGCGGAAAAGTCTTCAGGAGGGAACTCTGAGGACAAATCAGTGGCCGGCGACATTAGGAAGTTTGCGGCACACAGCGCTACTTTCTGTCTGAGCCTGTGACGCCTTTGAACCCAAACTCTGTGTGTGTCGTTTGCAAAGAATTACACTAGAAGCTTTTAATGCTATAACTAATACCTCCTATGTGAACCTGAACTGTATTTTGCTAAAAGAAGTTCTTTTACTAATATAAGATCTAGTTTTGTGTAAAACAGTTTTTAAAATAACTTTAACGGCTGGTAAAATCAATGTTTTTTTTCCTGTAGCGTTTTCCGTATTTGGCTATAAGTAAAGATATGATGATGATGAAAGAGCTATTGTAAGACGCTCACAAACCATCAACTTCTCTATATGATGTGGAAGAGAGATTTTGTGGGTCTATTCTGACTTTTATCTTTGAATCTTCGAAAGTTTTTCAAATCTTTATCTATTTTGTCAGGAGAGCATTGTCTCAAATGATCCTCCAGCATATTTCATTTTATATTTTCATAAAAAGGCACTTAGGCAACCGCTTGTTTGACAAAGAAGGAATGAATCCAAATTTTGAATAATCAAAGCTGTACAGTCTACATTTCTTTTTGTTAAACAATAGTTACATGTAGACAAATCAAGCTAATTAAATAATTATTGAAATGAAATACACCAATTTTTCGTTTGAATAGCAGGATAAATATTTAAAGGATTAACGTTTATTGTTTATTGTAGACTCCCCGCTCTTGCTAGCAAGGGGGTCTGGGGGAGTTCGCAGCGCTCCCCCAGCGCGGGGCGAAGCCCCGCCGCCGAGCACTATTTCTGGTATTGAAAGCCAACAAAATGCATATTCTGAGGTATCTACAGTGCATATCTTGCTATTAAAAAGTTTTATTTCAAAAACCTAATGTGCTATTCTTACTGACTTAGACCCTCTCGCGCCTTTCGGCGCATTTTCCGGCAAGCTGTTTCCGCAACTCTTATTTTGCGTAATTCATTTTGTGTGAGAACATGTCCCGCAAAACCTCATGCGACGCTCTGTCACAATCCTTACTAAGGATTCGACTTCCAGTTCGGCATATGATTTCTTTGATTTAGACCCGATCTCTATGACTGACTCCTAAAATCTGTCTTAGCCATCTTTGTTGAGACATTTAATGATTTTCAATTTCGGCAGAAGACTAGTCACACTTTATTAATGGAGCCCAAGCCACTGGTAGAAATTTGTAACCTTTCTTGACTACGCTCTTGGAATTACATGCCTGTATTTCGCTTTAGATTTTATATCGAAAAGGAAAGTTTTTTCGTCAAATCATCTGTTGAGGGGTTTTAAACTAAGAAATCTCTGGAGTTTTTTTGTTTTGTTTTTAATTCAAAACCCCATTTAGCTACGATCTTAGAATTTGGTGACTGTAGTTTGCTTTAAAATAATATTGTAGAGAGAGGTTTTCAACTCTAAACGCTCTGTATGGGAATTTTAAACTCAAAACCATCTGGAGGGGTTTTAAACTTTAAAGAAAAAGCCATCTGGAGGAGGGGGATCTAAACTCAAAACCCCTTTGGCTACGCTCATAGATTTTATAGTGTGTAATTTGCTATTTTTTTTCATATTGAAGAGGTACTTTTTAGCTTCAAATCCCAACTGGAGGGGGGGGGGTATTAAACTCAAAACCCCTTTGGCTACGCTCATAGAATTTTGAGTGTGTAATTTGCTTTTTTTATATTGAAGATGGGGTTTATCGTACATTTTGGAGGGGGGTTTAAAATCAAAATCTTCCTCAACTGTGCTGTTGGAATTTGGGGATTGTTGTTTGCATTTTTTTTTGTTTTGTTTTATAAAAGAGGGGGATTTAACTGCAAAAACCTCTGGTAGGGGGTTTAAAATTCAAAACCCTCTATAGGGGTTTTTTAAACTCAAAGCCCCCTGGTAGAGGGATTTGTATCTCAAAACCCCCTGATAGGGTTTTTTTTAATCTCAAAACCCCCTGGTAGGGGTATTTAAACTCAAAACCCCCTGGTAGAGGGTTTTTAACTCAAAACTGCCTCGGCTGTGCTGTGGTAAGTGATGATTTAGTATTAAAATCTCACCTAAAATAAACAAAATGAAAGAAAAAATCAGTCACTTAATCCCGTTCCCCCCCCAAGGGGGGGGATTTCATTTCGGGGGGGGGGGTTGAACCCCAAGAACCCCCCCCTGGCTACGCCCATGATTAGTGTATGAAATAATTACATTAGTGGGATGTGAAAAATTAAGTCAAGACCTGCTTATGAGAAATCCATTATCGTAGACCCCCGTGAACATCTCATAGACCCCCAATTTATTTTTTCCCTTTTATAGACCCTTTGGAAGTCTTTGTAGACCCCTGGGGGTCTGTATAAACAACTTTGGGAATCACTGATTTAAGAGTTTAATAGATGAATGTTCAGGAATGTTTTGCGCACCGCCTACTAAGGCCACTCATACGGATATTTTAAAGTCTAGAAGATTTATACATTCGCTTAGCCGGGATATTTTTTCGAGTGGGGGTAAAAATTTCCATAATTTTTACAATCTCTCATTCATTAATTATTAAGAGCAAAACGATCGCTCTTTACGTTGTATACAGATGGCATGGAGAAAGTGATTCTCATTAAATGGTTGATGTTTAGATATCCATTTAATTTAAGATTAAAAATGTCTTTATGAGGATATAAATTTATAGACAAGTTAGTCGGAACTTGTCCGACTGGATGCCGCTATATCTAGACTCTATGTATAGACTTCTAAATCTAGAAATATGAATCTCGATAATTGATTTATGAACATGCCTAATTTAAATGTTATTGAAATGTTAATATTTAATAGTTTAAACTGTTTTCTTATAACCAATTCAAATAATTCAGTTATAAAATTTCATTGTTTCACCCCGCACTTGGGTTTATAATAACTCATGTAAGTTCTTTAATATTGTTTTTTTTAAAGCGCAACTTTCAAATGTATAGAATTCTCGGAACGTTCTGGCTCCATCTCCAGTGTTTTGGTGTCTTAGACACACATCCACATAGACCACTTTTATTAAACGATTTTCTTTTTACGATTCAGTTTAAAGAAAAAAAAGACAGCATGAAAAGTAGTTCGATCTACACTGCGGAGAGAGAAAGCCATTTATAACTACGACAGTGAGAAAAATAAGCATGTAACTTTGTTTTAATTGCTAATGTCTATTTAGATTTAAAAAAAACAAAACTGAGATCGCACGATCGCGATTCAAAGGGGGAACAGATCACATGACTTGCAACAGTGTTACATGTTTAAAACAATATTATAATCCCTTATACTTAGGCTAATATTAATTTGAAATACATGTAATTTTAAATTAACAGTATGTGCATTCTGTTTTTTTTTTGTAAACAAATATTGAATTTGTTAGTAAACTGTAAAAAGCTAAAACAGCAAGAATTACGTAGAATTAAAATATTTAATTGCTAAAATATTATTTTACAAATAACAAAGATTTGTGCAAACATGTGTAAAAGATAAAATATTGTTAGTTGCATCTGTTATTATTGAACATTCATACCTTCATTGATCTCAACAAAACTTTTGACACAGTAAGCTCCCGAACTCTTGTGGATGATTCTGTCTCGGCTCGGGTCGAGACCAATCATTATAGAAGGCATCAACACTAACCTGCGACGTCTGTCTGTAGGCAGCGTCGACCAATATTTCCTAGACAGGTCATAAAGACCTGTGACGTGGCAACTAGCGATTGGTCTATACGGCCCATAGGTTGTGACATTGCAGGTCAGTGTTCAGGCCTTCTGTTACGACTGGTCTCGCTCGGATGCCCTACAAGATACATCGCTATTCCGTAGCAACAAAGCAAGGGTTTAGAAGTTCAAATCTGGTACAGTGTTGAACTATCAGCTCAGTTCTACATAGAGAATGTTGTGCTGCAGGGTTGAGTGTCCTAACACTCTTCGGAATTTTCATCGTAGCAATGCTAAATTAAACGAGGCGATGCGTTCAACAGAATATCGTCATCAAGAGCCATCAAGAGCCGCATCTGCGTAATAAACTTACGGCGTTTGCTCTCATAAACTAAAATCAAAAAGAGAAGATTGTCACTGATCTGCTCTTTGCGGATGAATGCGCCATTTGTTCGACCTATAAACCTACAAAAAAGGAAGTCATTTTCATAAGTCCATATAGCTCAGCTATACGTAGATGGGAAGCACAGTGTCTAACGAAGCGTCACTGTGAAATAGACAACCATCTGTGCTAAATTCAACAACTTGTATGTTATCATGCTAAGTTGTAATGTGTATAAGTTCCAATCATTTTTATTTGGATATTATGTAACATAATAATGTTGGGATTCTATTTATACTTTGATCACCATTTCTGAATAATTGGGTGTATCCCAGTAATATTTTTTTCCATAAAGAATTTAAAATATGTTATTGTATGTTAATAATTATAATAAACTTCATAGAATCCTAAAGGCTTCTGGTAAAATCATTGTCAAAAAAACATACCTCATTTGACTAGCTGTTTGATACAAACATTCATAAAAAGCTAAAAAGATTCTAGAAATAAAAAATCACCCTTTGGGTCAGGATTTTGTGATTTCACCATCACAAAAGAGATACAAGACACCGATTGCATAGACAAACAGACACAAAAACTCATGTGTTCCTCTGGCTATCAAATCAATAATTAATAACTACCTGATTTAAACTTTTCGCATGTAAATTATGAGTGAGTCTTAGTTTTAGTTTTAGTTTTCTATAATTATAATGTTTTTTTTTGTGTAATGCACAAATTGTAAGACAAATTTCCTTATAGATAATAAAGATTATTATTATTACTATCATTATTATTATAATAGAAAAGAACGACTTTTCATTCTCTGGCGCAGCCAGGGTCGAGTTTTGTTAAAGCGAAACAAAATTCATCGTAGTCCCTTTATCAGTTTTCACTGAGGAATTTTCTGGTTATGTGGCAGGTCTGCAGTAGTACCGCCCTCTGACAGGGCCTTGAAGGTATCTGTGAGGTCGGTTGTTATTATCTTTCGGTTGACATAACAATGGGGTATATTGTTGTTTTAGATAACTTCCATAAACGTTTAATCTCCAAGCCTCAAGGTTCACATATTGTCTTCGTTTTTCTATCTCAGTTTTTCTTAAATTGTGAGACAGTGGAACGGCGATATCAATAATGATAGTGGCTTTTTCTTTTTTATTTTTTTATCGATGAGAAGCAGATCAGGGAGATTATAAATCTACCATTTTGTCGGTCAAGATAGGCAAATGATCAGTAGACTCGAGTACCTCTTGTGGTGAGTCTTTTTAATAAGGAGGAGTATCCTTACCGATCAAATTGTGCGTCAAAGCCAAGTGCTGGTGTATAAGCTTTTTAACCTGGTTATGGCGACCTAGGTAGGCAAATTTCGATAGGGCTGAAAATCCTGCCATTATGTGTTCAATTGACTCACCCACATTTCCACATTTTCGGCATTTGTCAACAATATTGAGTTTCAGGATATGCTTCTCGTAATTTTTTGTCCTGATTACTCTGTCCTGTATTGCTGTAACAAAGCCTTCTGTTTCAGGGTAGAGATGACCTGCTTTGAGCCATGTTAAGGAAGCAGCCTTGTCGATGTTGTCCCCATCTAATAAAGCCCGGAATTTTTCGTGGAATGTTTTTTCTTCCCATTGGCGAATCTCATGCCCTACGTCGTCCAAATCGACATTAACAGCAACATTGTTTAGGTTCAGAGGGGTCGCATCATAGTCGTATTTGCGTGGAAAGGAAACTAGTTCATTGCTGGGGGCATGCAGTTTTAATCGTATTACACAGTCTTAAGATGTTCTGCAATCCACGGTCTCCATCCTTCCTGGGCAGGTATAACCTTATGGTGGAGGACTTAGGGTGTAAACATCGAAATTTTGTTAATAATTTCCTCGTGAGCCTCTCAATGTCATGTAGGTCGGTGTCAGTCCATTTGATGACACCGAGCATGTAAAGGAGCACTGGGACGACCTAGCTATTTATAGCAGTGATGACGTTACTGCCAGACAGTTTTGTGTTGAGAATTTTATTTACTCTCTGCTTGTATTTGCCAAGAAAGTCCTCTTTTAATTGTTTATGGTTTATCGTGGCATTCTGGTTTATTCCAAGATATTTATAAAGAGAGGCAGAGTTCAGTTCTTCGATGCCTTCAAATGCAATGTTGGTGTCGGCTGCCTTGCCTTTTTTTATGCTTATAATACCACACTTATCCAAGCCAAAAGACATGTATATATCGTCACTAAAGCGTTCTACAGTTTTCACTAATGTGTGTAACTTTTGCTTGTTCTCTGCATATAGCTTTAAATCATCCATGTATAACAGGTGAGACAAGATTTAGTGTCAACCCTAAAACCATTTGTAGTGCTATGGAGTAATTTAGATAGTGGGTTAATAGCTAGGCAGAACCAGAGCGTATATACCCCTTCTTATGTGCACAGAACCTAGTTTATCACGATTAAATTGAAGACTTATCTTCCAATTATCCATACAGACTTTCAATAGTTAATTTGTTCTTGGGTTGATTCTATGACTTTACAGCGTTTTCAACAGCCAATCAAGCGGAACTGAATCTAATGCTTTTTTTTGTAGTCGATGTAGCACATGTGTAAGTTTCTTTTTCTTCTATTAGCTTGGTGCAATATAGTAACATCTATAGTTAACTGTACTTTACAGCCCATCGACTCTTCAATGCAACCTTGTTGTTGCTCTGCTAGTAACTTATGGGTAGAGCAGTATTATTATTATTATGTACTTGTAGTCTTTGTTTCTCTCTTTTCTTGTTCCTTCTATGTAGTTTGAGTCTTTGAAAAGATTCTTAAAATGTCCAGGTCAGTGAGAAGGGGAATGTCACGAATGGTTTGGACAGAATTTTTGTCTTCCTCTCTGCTTTTTTTCTCTTTGCTCTTAGTCCCGGGGGGGGGATGTGTGTTGTTTTGTTTTGATTTGCTTGCTGCGTCGTAGGGTCCGGTGATGTTGATTGGTCATTCTTTGGTCACAAGGCATTTCCTCTGACATGAACTGAAACGGACCGTGTGTTTGGTTTGTAAAAGATTATTTGTTTCAACTAAAGAACAGCTTTAGTTCTATTTTCTTGGAACGTATTTCTGTATTCGTTTGTTAAATCTCTAGTATATTTTCTATGAGGTTGTAGTTACAGTTTCTAATCTTAGAGTAGACGGTGAGTTTTGTGCTTTATTTCTTATAGGGTTTCAATGTTGTGAGCCAAAGTTGTGGCTGATGGTGGATACTGAATTGTCGTACAGGTGTAGTATGTTTGGATTATTAAACTGTATTTGGTTTGTTCCAGTATTTGTTTATTTATCAAGATTTTAAGACACCACACGTATTTTACTTTAAATTATTCATATTATTACATTCATTTAATACCATTATTATCATTCTCTACATAAACTGTAAAAACCCATTGCACAAAATATTGTATCTGTTTATCCAGTCATTTGAAAAAAAAAAAAAGATTGTACATCTTATAAATATTTTTCTGAACAACGCCTTGGTTTCATCTTTTTTTGAAGTTTTTATTTTTTGCTTCTTTTTTCTTATAAGCTATTTAAATACCGATATAATCAATTGTTCAGCTTATTCAACCTTCAATGTTTCTATTCTTAGAACTATGTTGCGAACACCATAACTGGGCAAATATGTTGTATAACTTTTTGTTGGAGGTTATGTAAACCACGAGATTACTGGAAGCATTGATATTGTTACACAAATTAATGAATTCATTTCTCACTAAATAATGCATCTCATAGGGACTGGTGTACGTCAGCACCGCAGCGATGTGGATCACTTGTGTTATTACAAAAATGACGCAGGTTAACATTAAAGTACGCGTTGTTCTTGTTGATGATCGCCGAGGATTATACGAGGTTGATAACTTCGATCTGTTCCTTAATGTCATTGTTATTTTTATGAAAAGACAGCTGCAGCCTAAACTTATAAAAATGATAGGAATAAAGGACTTAAAATTTTCTAAAACGGCTGCTTCTATAAAGTTTTTCAACAACAAATCGGAAACGCTGACATAGCCTACTAACACATAGTTTTGATTCTGATACGACCTAACAACTATCTTTAATAGTTGAGAGAAGTACAGTTGCCATGGAAACCAAAATAAAAAACAAAACAAAACTAACGCGATTGTTCTTCTCTTGGTTACGATTGATTTGAATGTCATTGGTCTAAAAATAGCTAAAAGTCTTTCCAAGGTAATTAATATGGGAATCCATGTGTTCACGTACTGACCCCAGAAGCCTATAAATTCCATTATAATGCTGGTAACAGCGAGATAAACGTTTAAACTATCTACATATTGAAACCCACAAAGTCTTGAAAATGGTTTGTTGGGACCGAAATAAAACAGAATTATCCCATAATTCAGCGTTGTGCTTAAGCACATGCTGTCCGCGATGACCAGGCCAAACAGGAGGATGTTGGAGGGTTTGTGAAGTCCACTGCGTCGAAGTATTGCAAGGCTGATCATGTTACAAATCAGGCCCACGAAGGAGACTGCTGGGTTGACGTAGCACATCATGCCCAGGTATGTGATGTATTCTTCGTAGGACGACGTCTGGAACCAACACACGTAATACGCTTCATAGGACAACGTTGTTTTCTGCCAAGAGAATGTTGCATTCTGTACAGTGAACTCCTTGGTAACGAGATACGAAACGTTCTCCATTGCTAACTCTGTGAAAAATGAATGTGTGAGGCTTCTGATCTGTTCAAACAAGAAATAAACATGGTTATGACTATGCCACATTTCATACCATTTTATTCATAATTCCTAGATTTCTTGTATATCTACGATATATATGTTTACCAGTACGGACAGTATAGAGGGACTTCTTATTGTCCTACAGTCACACCGGGCAGGTCATGTATCCCATATTGGGGACAAACGTTCCCCAAAAGTCGTTTTGGTGAGTCGACGAAGCAGAGGTGTCTTATGGAAACGCTTTATAAGACCAGCTTAGACTTCAACTTGTTTTACCTGACATAGAGGACAGCACCTGGTGGCATGCGGCTTCGGAATGAGACAGCCGGAAGTCACTTTCAAAGGCTTGGGACCAAAAGATAATCCAATGCCGAGGACAGACGCAGACGGCGAAAAGAAAATCTTAATAGTCTATCTGCGGACAATGGATATGCCTACGCTGGGTGCCAAAGCTGGGGCTATGTAGCTACGGAAAATATTGCATTTCTCACTTATCTTCGGACTCGAAGGCTACCCTTATTATTTATTACAAAATATGTGCCCAGAAAAGTGTGAAATGGGGGTGCGGTGGTATCGTGGTTAAGTGCGTGTATTCTGAACCTAGGGTCCTGGGTTTGAATCTTTTGAAGACTGGGCTTTTAAATTTGAGGATTTAAAGAATTAGTGGGTACCTGAGTTTAGTTGGGAAATAAAAGGCACTGGGTCGTTTATCTGACCATATGACACATAGTTCCTTAACCGTAAGCCAAATAAATATATGACCTTAACATCATTCGCCCCATGGGCGTAGCCAGGGGGGGGGGGGGTCGTGGTTCAATCCACCCACTAGGGAGAGTAATTTTATTTTTTGCTTTGATTTTGTTTATTTTAGGTTTGATTTTAATGTGAAACCATCACTTGCCCCAGCGCAGCCAAGGGGAGTCTAGAGTTTAAGTCCACCTCCAGGAGTTTTTAGGTTAAAAGCCCATTCTTCTGTAAATCAAAATAATACAAAGGAATGTCAACAAATACTATAAGCGTAGCCAGGGGGGGGGGATTTTGGGTTTAAAACAAAATCCAAATTTTTAAATTATAAAACCCCCTCTTCGATATTAGACTAAAGTATGCAACAGTCACCAGATACTATGAGCGTAGCCAAGAGGGTTTTGTGTATAACCCTCCCCCCCCAGAGGGTTTTGAGTTTAAACCCCTAACAGAGGGTTTTGAAGCTAAAAACCACTTCTTTGATATAAAATTCAAAGCAAACTACACACACTAAATTCTATGAGCTCAGCCAGGAATTTAACCTTCCTCTACAGGGCTTTAAGTTTAAAACCCCCTCCAGATGGTTTTGAGTTAACCCCCCTTCCTAATGATAGCTTCGAGATTTAAAAATCTTCTTCAATATTTTTTAAAGCAAACTACAATCACCTAATCTGAGTTTGTTAAAAAAAAAAACTCCAGAGATTTTTTAGTTTGAACCCCCCCTCCCCCAACAGATTTTATAAAGTGAAAACTTCTTTTTTCGATATAAAATCTAAACCAAACTACAGTCTTCAAATTCCATGAGCGTAGCCAAGAGGGTTGACAAATTTCTACCAGTCGATTGGCTAAAATGCAGTAAATAGCAGATTTGTTTTTATGAACTAATTTTTTTATTTGCAGTATAATGCACTGTAGATACGTTAGAATATGCATTTTTGTTTTATATACCGGAAATAGTGCTTGGCGGCGGGGCTCCTCCAGACCCCTTGGCTGGGAAGTGGCGGGTGCCTACATTATTTTCACTAACTCCAAGAAGAACCTGTTTTAGGGTACCATAAACGTCTCCCGAAAGAATGACGGGTCAGAATGTAGTAAAGAATTATTACGTACACACACATATTATATATATATATATATATATATATATACAGAGGCGGCAGGGGGACCTTGGCGAGTGTCACATGCGGGGCCCTGAGTCGAGTCGTAAGGATAGAATATATATACCGTAACACTTTAAAGCTAACGGTTCCGTCCCGCTCTAACGCTGTAGGCCTTATTTTTATTTTTTGTTCCAAAACAGGTACTTTACTAGTGACCGTTTGACTACAATACGTACTGTATTGTAACTGGTCTGCGTGTCATATTTTGCCATTAATAATCAACGTTACTAATGTTTCAGAAATATTTTGCATGAAAAAAAAATCAACAAACTCGACAATAATAATTTCTGCTAATCCTGCTGGAGTCAGAAAGTAAGTTTTAATTACTGAGGAAAACCAGAACACTTGCAAAAAAAAAAACAACTAACAAAACTATTGGCTAGGACAGTCGCAGACGTGTCACGGAACTCCACTAATCTGGCTTTTCACCGTACAAACTGTTCTGCCACCGAAAAACCCTCCCCGAAAAAAATCTTAGCTACGCCTTTGATTTACCCTGAAGATTGCAAGGTCTTAAAGGGAGGTCTTAAAAGGAAACTTACTTTACTTTACTAAAGTGCGAAACACGGCCTTTTTATTAAAATACTGTACAATTCTATAGAATGTCTGGCATTTTAAGCTAAAGTAGAACTTTTCCTACTTTGCCTGGACATTGTGTAGAATGACTAGACCTATATAGAGAAAGTCTTTTTTATCTAGGGGGCAGGGTAAAAAAAACAAACTTTCATTTTTTAAAAAAATCTAACATTCACTAGTGTTTACGAAAAAAAAAATCAATTTATATAAAATTATATAAAATAGGAATTGTCTTAAAATAAATAGTTTTTTTTTATGATTTCCTTGTTTAATTATAAAATATTTAATTTGTATACATTCAGTTCAGACACCAGTAGTTCGAGCACTATCAGATTAGTCTGTGGTTTAAAAAACTCTGATTAACTTTAATTCATTACAATCAGTGATTGAGTTTTTAAAAACGTGAAAAAGTGGAAAATAATTTTAATATAGATATCTTATTAATAATTTTGCGAAATGTTCAGTAACAAGTTTTGATTACTAGACTGAAATCCGGCTCCGGCCGGAAATTCCATTGATTTATCCTGCCTAATTCTGCTTTGGACGGATATGAAAAAATTATTGACAAGTTGACCCCTGATATATTATTCTAAATTTTGTACAGAATCAGGCCAAAAGTACATCAACGACTGAAATAACTTGATTTCTGCCACCGAGATATGTGTACTAAAAAGATATATAAAAAGAAATGTAGAAAGAAAGAGCCTAACCTAAGAGTTTGGACAGTAAGGAAACAGACCGTGCTTTCTGGTACGAATTTTACTTAACTAAATAGCTAAAATGTCCCTAACAAAAGAAAGAGGAAGAGATATGTATCTGATAAAATTTGGCCAAGAATGTCGTTCGGAAATAGATCTGCTCGGGCAGCTCAGACTCTATCCCGAGTGAAGGAGAAAAAGACAAAGCCGTAATCAAAAATACTTTATATTCGGATATTTCCAAACGCGATAGAACTTTCAACAACTTGATAGTCTTTTCAAAACCGATTCTGGATCTAGACCTAGTTCTCTAGTCAAATTTAAATCAATTTTTTTATACATTTAAACTAGAGTTTTCCCTGTGCGGTTAATGAGCTATTCATTATTTTCTTAGTGATAAACATCAACTGTTAATGTTTTAAGAGAATCATTAAAACCGTTTTTGAGATCCGCGTCCACTTTTCATGTCCTCCATGAAGTTGTGACTTGAATAGAGGTATTGTAAGCAAAAAAAAAATCATTATTAAAAAGCCATTACCTCAATTATACAACTTATAATATAATAAAACATAAAAAAAAGAAATTAAAATAAATTGCTCTAGCCGAGCTTGTACTTTGGCATCGCCAGCTTAATTGACAAAGGTCGTCAACCATTGAGCTAGAGATACAATGTGTTCTTATTTAGTGTTACTTTCATTGTTTAGACATCTAGAACTTCATCTAGACTTCTGATGTAGAGCTCTTTAGATCTACCTCTAGAACTTAGAGGTATTAGATTTACCTAAAATAGAAGCAAAGCTTAGATATTCTAGCAATAAGCTGAAAACAACTTTAAATTTAATAAGCAACTCAATTCTCGGTAGACCACGGCTGAGTACGCCATGTTTATTTTATACAATTTAATAGTCAAATTCTAATTTACTTTTTACTTTGAAAACTTATAACCGTGGAACTAGAGTTTTCCACACGTGGCCAATGAGATAGTAGTTCTTTTCTCAGCGATATACATCAACTGTTTAAGGGCTAGAAAAATTGTTAGAGCCGTTTATGATATCAATGTCCAGGTTCCACCCTTCACCTTCCAGCCTTTATCGAATCGTGAGGCTCTGACTTGAATTAAGGTAGAAGAAAAGGAGTTGTTTCTATCAAGCACTCCAAATATGAATGGGAACGTAACATAAGGGATACTTATAGCATATTTTGTGGCCTGATACATAAAAACATCAGACTTTCTCTCATCTTTCTATTTATTCGCACATCAGACTTTCTCTCTTCCTTCTCTTTATTCTTACATCAAACTTTCTATCATCTTTCTCTTTATTCGCACATCAGACATTCTCTCATCTTTCTCTGTATTCGCACGTCAGCCTTTCTATCATCTTTCTCTTTATTCGTATGTCAGACTTTCTCTGATTTTTCTCTTTATTCTAACATCAGACTTTCTTTCATCTTTCACTTTATTCTTACATCAGACTTTCTCTCATTTTTCTCTTTATTCTTACATCAGACTTTCTCTCATCCTTCTCTTTATTCTTACATCAGACTTTCCCTCATCTTTCTCTTTATTCTTACTTCAGGCTTTCTCTCATCTCTCTCTTTATTCGCACATCAGACTTTCTCTCATCCTTCTCTTTATTCTTACATCAGACTTTCTCTCATCCTTCTCTTTATTCTTACATCAGACTTTCTCTCATCTTTCTCTTTATTCTTACATCAGACTTTGTCTCATCTTTCTCTTTATTCGCACATCAGACTTTCTCTCTTCCTTCTCTTTATTCTTACATCAAACTTTCTATCATCTTTCTCTTTATTTGCACATCAGACATTCTCTCATCTTTCTCTGTATTCGCACATCAGACTTTCTATCATCTTTCTGTTTATTCGTAGGTCAGACTTTCTATCATCTTTCTCTTTATTCGTACATCAGACTTTTTCTCATTTTTCTCTTTATTCTTACGTCAGACTTTCTATCATCTTTCTCTTTATTTGTATGTCAGACTTTCTCTCATTCTTCTCTTTATTCGCACGTCAGACCTAAACCTAAATCTTAGTTTCAAACTAAAAAAATAAATAAAGTTGAACTGTTTTGTTTTTATCTGAATACATCTAAAATAAATAAGCTATTTAATTAATTTAAAAAATGTCTTTTGAATTTTCATTTTCTGATTTCATATTTTTGTTATAAATTCGCTACTTCAGATTTTACTCAATGATGAAGTTTTTATGTAGATTAAAGATTCCGTGACTTTGATAAAGTCCCCATCGTCTATAGATTTTAGAAATAGATTTCAAATTATTTAAGATACTACAAATATAAGTGGAAGCTAAACATATTTCTTTACCTCCAAAACAAATTAAAAAAAATGATTTAAAGCTATCAAGATATTTTATGCTTTTATATCTAAAAACTTACAAATTAAACTTAAATCAAGTTGAAATAATATGAAGTAATTGTTTACTTTTGAAAATCCAAGCCTTTCCCCATACTATTAATTGAACTATTATTTTATGTCTTGTGTTATTATAAAGCAATATTAATGAAACTTTCAATAAAATACTATTAGAATTTCAACATTTCGTAGTCACAATGAATATATTTATACGAATTAAAAAATCCAAATTAATTATTCTAAATATGTCATTTTGATTTTGTGTCTTTTGTAATCTACTAAAACTATAAGAGACTTGGTGTCTATAGTATAGAAAGGTGTCTAGCATAGTGACTAGCAAAGCACATAACTAGGCGAGCTTGTAGCAGTAATATCACAATGATCTTAATATCCTTCACTCTTTACAAAGCTTTTATCAACTTACTCTGTCTTTCTGTCTATCTGGTAAAAACTTCGATCACGTTATTTCTCCCACTTCCAATTCTCTGATCGAGATATATATTTCGCAAAATTATTTTTTTCTTGACAAAAAAAAATTAAATAAAATATTAAACATTTTTATAAATTAATGGTAACTATTTAATTTTTTATTTTTTTTTGATATTGAAGAGACAAATAAATATTACGGTATTGAAATATTGCGCTGCAAAATATGAAGCTCTTTACTTTGATAATCATTTTTTTTAATGAAAAAGTCTTTTTTTTTTTTTTTTAATATTTTGCTTGTTTTGAATATCTAGTAGTGTTACCTTCAGCTTACGACAAAGTTGAAAACTTAAGAATTAGTGATTAGTGGTTAGTTAGCAAACAAAACAATTTCTACTATGTTAATATGTTTATAGATATTATACCCTAGAAATATATGACGCATGTTTTAAAATAATAGTGAACTTGAAATGTTGAGTCGACTTTGCGAAATTCCCAGGATTTCATCTTGGTACTTCAGTTATCGTTGAAAACAAATGTAGATCTTGTCAGAGAAACAGGTTTTTGTGTCAAGTAGAGTTTAAGAACACTCGATGTGTTGGCCCCCTCTCTTCAACTACAGCATTGAGAGTTGGTTGATAAATGTAAATCAATATCTTACATAGAAGTTTGTTTTTCTAGTATATTAGAACAAAGAAGAGATCCCTCATTTAAAGCCAAAGATCTCCAAGCGTCTCTTCAGGTACTTTATGTAATTCTAAGCAGCTTAAAAATTTTATAGGAGAGATCACTCCACTTGTTTATGTAAAGTGCTCCGTGTTTCAGAAAAAAAGTAAAGTTCCCCTCTCAGAACTTGCAATGTATAGGGCAGATGATGCAAAATCTGTTTCTGTGGCCCACGGTTAACGAGGATGTTATGTGGCCAGCACAACGGCCATCCGACTTTACTTCCCACCCGTTTACTAATGTCAGATGCCAAAATTAAAAATACCAGTCTTCACCAGGATTCGAAACGGGGCCAACGTTCAGAAGCCAAGCGCTTTACCGCTCAGCCACATCATGTTTCATATTACTTGTTTCAAAGTTTTACAAACACTAACAATTAGTTACATTAGACGCACTGTAGACCGGTGATAGTGACTGTACAAATGAATTCGTACATTGGAAATATTTTAAATTATACTTTGAAATATTTTAAATTATACTTTGAAATATTTTAAATTATACTTTGAAATATTTTAAATTATACTTTGAAATATTTTAAATTATACTTTGAAATATTTTAAATTATACTTTGAAATATTTTCAATTATACTTGGAAAAATTTTCAATTATACTTGGAAATATTTTCAATTATACTTGGAAATATTTTCAATTAACTTTCCTTTTACAATTCCTCTATTCAAGTGAGAACTACTTTATGAAAGTTAGAAGGGTTGGCTGAGAAACCTGTAAGCTGATCTAAAATAGGATCTATTGATTTTCCTAGAAATTGAACAGATGATTTATATAATTGAGAAATGGATTACTTGCTCTTTGGTCTCATGGAGAAAACTGTTAGACCGTTATAATATTTAAATTAAAAAAAAAGAAAAAAAAATCATTTGGCTATAAACAAAACAAAAAAAAACAGCCTAGTCAGTCGTAGTATACCGGTATCTTAGATGTTTATTAAATTTAAAGCAACTTTAATTTTAATGAATCTACGCTTTGCTTATATTTGTACGTAAATCAAATATGCATTACATCTATAATTAGATCTAGATCTAGACTAGATCTTAAGAATTGTAAATCAGAAATCTAGATCCAGTTATGTAATGAAAGCACCAATAAATAATTAGGATTACTCCATTGTACAGTGACCGTTGGCCTAAAGGGGAGAATTATTTGTATACGTTGCTGACAATGTCAAAATCAAAATCACAAGTTTGATACTTGGTTTGAGTTTATACTTTATATATCTATCTATATCTATATAAATATATATATGAAGGTATTTTCTATTTCAAACCTATATTCTTTAATGTTTTATGTTTCTCATGTTTGTGTTTAAAGTGTGAAATTGTTATTATCATGCAGAAAACTTCATTTCCTTAAAAAATGTTTTGAAATGTCAGGAAAGCTTTTTAGAAAAGATACACTCATATTATATAATATACAATTATTATTTTTTAAATTAAAAATATAAGGTATAGACTTATCGATTATTATTCTGAAAGATAACATTTCTAGATAAATAGTAGTAAATAAAACAGAAATCTTAATCTACTGTATTATTTTCTATAATGGAAATATAACAAATATTAAATAAGTAATGTTTCGAGCGTTGTAATTTGACTTCGATCTGCTAACTTGATTGGATGTACAGACAATAGTTGCAAAGTTTGGGTACATTGCATAGTTCATTGTAAATGTTTAGAATGGTAACAAAATGATAGAACCTAAAATATTACTTTAAATAATTTCAATAGACTCCGATTATGGATGTAAAATAGAACTTGCTAATAATAAAAACGAATAAACACATAGTGTAAAATTTGTCAATAAAAAGCTTCTATCTTATTTTTAGCGGCTCTTTTATCATTTCACTTTGATAGAATTTTATTTACAGGCCAGTACATTCTTTGATGTTGTCTTCCAACATCTTTCTTTGTCTTTCACTTCAGCTTCTTCCGGGTACTGTTCCCTGAAGGAAAGTCTTTGCGAGCCCTGTTGAGTCATGTGGCAATAGAGTTTGAGTTTACTTTTTTTGTTTACATTGATTAGCAGGTAATCCTTGAGTCCAATAGGTGTATTAATGCTGTTTCTAATCTGTTCATTTGCATTGCTAACATTATAAGTGACACCAAGGATTTAACTCTATCCTTACAACTATCAGTTCATTCAATACATAGAAATATATATATACAATGTAATAATAATAACATAAATAAATCTCCGTGTCCTGTGTTATCAAGTCATTAGTCTAACTAACAATACAACTAATACAACACAATCTCAACACTTTCGACACAAGCACGTCTCTTCTTTTTCATAGGATTTTAGCTGTTATTAGTTTCTAATTTCTTTCTGAAAATATTGAAACCTGCCTTTTTACCTGCCTGAGCGGACCACTTCATGGCCCGATTTTGAGGATTGAGACATTGCCAGTTACAGCTTGCCGCCGAATGCACCGAACGACACGGAAGGAAGTAAGCCTAAGTTTAAGTAAAAATTATGTCCTATTTTTTTTTCTCATAATTAAAGAGCTGTAAAGTAATATAGTAAACTAGACATATTTTACCCGCGGCCCTCGGGTCTTTATTTGCGTATCACTGTCGATATATAGCCACTGAAAGTGTTTTGTAAACAATTAAACGAAATGATAATGTTATAAGTAAAGCGAATGCGTAAATGTAGAAATAGTATGAATGAAGATATCAAAATAGCTAATCGACTTAAATCCATTTTTTCAAATAAAAAATTTGCTTACATATATTTGATTAAAATTTTAAATGAATAGACTTAATTTTGTATGTTCATGTGTTGAAGTATAAAGTAGATATTGAGTTAGACATAGATCTAGATCTAGACTAATCTAGAGTTTCATTCTGAGCTGCGAGAAGGCTTTGCTCTGCGCATGCGTGACCTTTTTTAGTACGCGATTCATGAATGAATATAGAGGTCTTGACCTATCTCAACACGGCTTCGCAGCATTAGCGAACGAATGTATTAAAAATATTTTAGAAAAACAAATGTGAATGTTAATTTGATCAAAATATGAAATGAATGGACTATAATTAGTATGTTCATGTGTTAAAGTATAAAACTATCTTTGCGAAGAGAAGCTATAACATCTTAGAGTTGAATTAGAGTTTTAGACCCTAGGAATGGAAAGATGTGTAACATTACGGTATTGTCTAATGAAAAAATGTTCGTCAGGAAATCTGAATTCGCAGAAATAAGGAACGAATTTATGTAAAAAAATGAAACACAAATTTAAAGATTAATGTTATTAAACAATGAAATCAATGGACTTCTTTTGTATTTACATGTGTCAAAGTAAAAAACTATCTGCGCAAAGTGTAGTTCTTAAAATTAGATCTAGATCTAAATCCTTTCGATCTCTTCTCATGTCAACATAGTAAACATAGCCTAGATCCATAAAATAGCATACTTTCATAGAGTCGGACAACTTTTTTTTTGAGGGTCTTAAGTTTGTTTTAGGGCTACACTACGGTCTAAGTTAGTACCCAAGAAACATTTCTACCAAGTTTTATCAAGATTGATGAAACGGTATTGATTTCTATGCGGGACATACATATATACATCTTACTTTCTACTTTATAGATTAGATATTTATTCCCTCAATTTCATAGTGACTCGTTTGTCATCTCAATTCTATGAGATGAAAGGATTGGCATTTTCTATTTTTATAGATAGTTTAGTAACTGAGTATAACATTGTGTAAGTCAGACTTGTTGGTCACATTTTACTAAGGAAGTTCTTTTTCACTTTTTTACTCAATTATTAATTAAAATTTTACCTACAAGGTATCTTTAAGTGTGTAAAAGAGATTGCCAAGGTATATTTACTTTAGCCTTTTTAAAATGTATTATTCTGTTGCTGTATCCTGGTATTGCTTTTTTTTTCCCCATTCTCCAGTTGACCAGTCTAATCTTGAGAAAAGGTCGTGATCGTTGCTTCGCCCTGCCTCATCGATGTCATGTTATTGTTTCTGATAGTTGCACTCGGTGATGCTGGTTCTCACATTCACAGACAGTGTTACCTCCATCAGAGCAACCGTTGTAAATGAAAGTGCCTCCGTCCCATAGAGGTGACAAATGGTGGGGTATCAAACGATGCATTTCTTTCCGTTCTCGAGTCCTGTGAGCTTAGAGTTTGTAGATAGTCTTTCTATTTTGCAGATTGAACGGTACGGTATGGTCGTATATTTGATCAAAGCTAATCTTTTCACATGACCATCGTCAAAACCATCATCAAGTGATTGAAACTTTATATGTCCATATTGTCAAGTTCCATTCACAATGTTTAGAGATAAACCAAATTTGTCAACATACAAAACTAGGCCAGTGAAACAATAGCAAACACCATTGGTGGCTGAATGAATGAGTTCTTGTCACAGAGTGTAGCCTTGTCTGTCCTAATTAAGTTAATAGTTCATCATCTTCTTTTTTTTAGAGTGTAAGCCTTGTCTGTTTTCAGAGTGTAGCTTTGTCTGTTGTAACTTGGGCAATAGTTCACCACCTTCCGTTTTCAGAGTGTAGCTTTGTCTGTTGTAACTTTGGCAATAGTTCACCATTTAAAGTTTTCAGAGTGTAGCTTTGTCTGTTGTAACTTAGGCAATAGTTCACCATTTAAAGTTTTCAGAGTGTAGCTTTGTCTGTTGTAACTTAGGCAATAGTTCACCACCTTCCGTTTTCAGAGTGCAGCTTTGTCTGTTATAACTTTGGCAATAGTTCACCACCTTCCGTTTTCAGAGTGTAGCTTTGTCTGTTGTAACTTTGGCAATAGTTCACCATTTAAAGTTTTCAGAGTGTAGCTTTATCTGTTGTAACTTTGGCAATAGTTCACCACCTTCGGTTTTCAGAGTGTAGCTTTGTCTGTTGTAACTTTGGCAATAGTTCACCACCTTCCGTTTTCAGAGTGCAGCTTTGTCTGTTGTAACTTAGGCAATAGTTCACCATTTAAAGTTTTCAGAGTGCATCTTTGTCTGTTGTAACTTAGGCAATAGTTCACCATTTTACGTTTTCAGAGTGTAGCTTTGTCTGTTGTAACTCAGGCAATAAAATAAAATAGAATTACAATAGTAATTACTGTTAATTTTTCTGTAAGCCCAACTCTATTATATTGGCTTATTTATGATTGTATTAACAATTAATGATAATAAAAAACTAAAAATAAAAGATAACTTGAAAGATAAATAAAACGAAATTACAACATCTAATTCAATTTGAAATACATTTTTGAAAAATTTATATTTTTGGTAAAAATCTGATCAATAAAGAATAAATAATAAGTTCAATGCAGTTGGTTATTACGTTTTATTTATTTTACTTTTTTGTAGTAAATATTTTACATGAAAATTAGTGGTGACTGTTAAACGCTTAATAATTTAACATTAGTTTGATCATTCTTGACGTGTTTAAGCGGGCAGCATGCAGCCCCCGAACACGGTGTTTGACATGCCTGTCCCACGCGTTATAGCAAGTTAAAAAAACGTTTTTGATATATTGCACTTTCTTTACCAATGGGAATTATCATTAAATAACAGGAAAAACATTTTTAAAAAATACTATTGAAAAAACAAAGCTTATATTAAGCGTACTTATATCAACTAGTTTGAATCAGTTATGTAATTATTTTTGTAATAGATCTAGACTAACAATAAAAAAAAACATTTATACAATTATAATAGAAAAGAGACCGACATGAATTCAAACAAATCAGCTAAAAACTTCTCAGGATTCTCAAGCCAACGCGGTAACCTCTCTACTAGCGTAGAGTCTATGAACAATGAAGATATTGTAGTTATCTATAGTTTCTATTTCATATTTGCGTTCATTAAACTTGAGACAGCAGCCTAATCTAAATGGGACTAATTCAGCGTATACCACCATCCCTGTCAAAAGGTGACCCGTTAAAATAGCGCGGACAAAATAGCGCAAAATTTCCCGACAAAATAGAGACGAAACCGCAGAGTGACTCCAAGATTTCCGATAGCATAATGGAATGTTAGAGATCGTGTGCTGGACAATCTACCACGAACAAAAAATTCAGTAGAGGGATGGCACCTTGCAATTACAGGCTGTACAATTATTTCTGTTCCTGACAACACATAAGACTTTTTATTTTAATTTGAAAAAAAAGCTTCATGTTAAGTACCCACAAATAAAGTTATAATGTTTTAGTAATTTGTAAAACTCAAGAATTTAAAAACTTGCTTGAAATCTGAATGTATTTATTTAATCTATTACAGAGTTTGATTGTTTGTTGTTTTTAGGTGGGAAAATGTAACAGAACAAAACATAGTTCAGTAATAACATAAATACGAATCATGGGCCACATTCTGCCCATTACGGCTTGCAACGCAGACGCAGCCATCCAAACCCTTCCGACAATGCTTATGGAGTCGGCAGAAGCTCAGTAACAATGGACTTATCAGATGCTTGCGTTGATTCTGCCCGAAACACCAGTGTCTGAAAATGTCTAGACACCATAGTGGTAGATTTCAATCAACAGTTACAGGCTCTTTAACATAGACAGTAAACTGAGCCTTCTTGTTGACAGTGTCATTTGTTAAGACAGAACAATAGAAAGTAGTGCCGTCATCGGCTCTGTCTAAAGTAAATTTGAGTCTCGTCCTATGGAAATGTGAACTGCACCTGTTACAATCAAAGGCTTTTTCTGGATTAAACAACATGACATTTGTTCGAACCGAATATTTTTCTTCTTTTGTGGAAGTCTTATTGGTGAATGTCCAGGCTGTCCGAAGAGTGCTATGGCCCTGGACAAAGAAAATAAATATCATTATTTATGTATATAAATATGTATAACAAAATCAGTAGCGTGTTTGAGACATATATCACAATGCTGCTGCTGGTGGTATGATTTATGAACTGTCTTTTTGAAGGCACGGGTTTGAATCCTGTCCACCGTCATCGATCCCCGCCCTTAAGAAAGGTTAGGTCATTGATGAAAAAAAAAACACAAAAATTTTTAAATAATACACAAAGACTTGTTAAACGAATAACAAATAAAAAGTAACTTTTAAAATTGAGCTGTTGCATCCCTTGCAGTGACATAGGTTTTGGAGCATCCATTGAGAAGACACGTGGCTTTTACACTACGATACACTGCATGTGGAAATGTTGATTGCAAGTTCACTATCATCACTGCCTTAGGAGGTCTTGGCTCAGATAGTAATATACATGTGGGTTTATCAACTATGCATGTATGAACGTATGTAAGCATGTATGTTTGTTTGTATGTGTGTATGCATGTATGTGTATGTATGCATGTGTATGTAATGAAGAAAGCTTACATGAATTTTAAAAATCACATTCCCATGGTTGCCTTGATAAGAAGGATATAAATAATTACCATGGGTGGGTGTTCAAACAATGGAACACTTTGCATAAATGGGTTAAAAACTAAATTTAAAAAAAAAAAAATATCTCATGTTTTTGTCTTGTCTAAATACTGTCAATACTCATTTATACTTTCAATAGACAGAAAGAAAAAAAGTGATTCATGAGTATCATTTGTAAGAATTCAAAAATATTTAAAGATTTACTTAACATATTAATTTTATAAAATATACATGTACGGATTTATTTATTGCTTATAATATATGGATTATGGAATTTTTAAAATACATGACAAAATGGCCTAGGGTATGTGTGATGTGTTCTCGCTACTGTTGGGTTCGTGCGTCCTTGAGCTGTGAATATTAGGTTGATAAGGACAGTGCGTGTTAATAACTTAATATAAATAGAAATGAAACTTTACATCATAAATGCGCTTTACATAAAGAGCAGCAATGGCTGACACTTTTTTCAATTTGTCTTGACCTTTGAGTAGGCTAGTTAACATGTTAAAATGCTACATTCCTTGACTACGTCATGCTGACCAGACGTCTGTCTAGTTGTGCGGGTATATCTCCAGAGGTAGAGATGAACAACTCCCACCCCTTTTATTTGTTTAGTCCATCACATTGAGTTTTTTTATTGGCAAGTGACCACAAGTTAAATGCGATGGACGTAGGTTTATTGTCAGCGTATTGACACTCTCTAGAGGTGACACCTTTCGAGGGAACTGAGTTTGTTTATTTAGTAGTTAATCTTTATTACGGAGGGCTGGACTACAGGAGCCACACCTCTAAGGTAACCAGGTATATTTCCAGATGAACAACTCCCTCCCCCTTTTATTTGTTTAGTCCATCACATTGAGTTCATTGATTGACAGGTGACCACAAGTCAGATACGATGGACGTAAGCACTCTCTAGAGGTCACACGAGGGAACTATGTTTGTTTACTTAGTAGTTAATCTTAATTGGGGGGGGGGGCACACCTCTAAGGTAACCAGGTATATTTCCAGATGAACAACTCCCTCCCCCTTTTATTTGTTTAGTCCATCACATTGAGTTCATTGATTGACAGGTGACCACAAGTCAGATACGATGGACGTAAGCACTCTCTAGAGGTCACACGAGGGAACTATGTTTGTTTACTTAGTAGTTAATCTTAATTGGGGGGGGGGGGGAACTGGACTTCAAGCCAGACATCTACACGGGTATCCGGACAAAGAGTTTGCTTATATGGAGAAAAATCTTAATCACGTGGTTGATCACACACACCTACACGAATGACCTTTAGCTACACAGAACACAAACCGCGAGATTATATAGCCCAGTAAGCCAGTAACTAATTATTTTGTAGAAGACACGACCAGGGCTATCTTTAAATGGAGAGCTAAACACACCCTACTCTTTATTTTATTTCTTTGGTCCTTGACACCCAATTTATTGATAGACATTGACCATTTTTCAAACCTGAATGAAAAAAAAACAACGTGCTAACAAAGGATATTACACTGTCAATAAATATTACGGTTAAATAATTTTTCTAACGTGTAAACTTGAATATTATTCCTGCAAATATGTGTCTTGATTTGATAATAATATTCTTAATAATTTGTGACAGTCAATTAACTCCTTGTTATTACTATTTTTTTTTTACTTAAGATGCGTACTAAGCCACTGTGTATCAGGCTAGGACGACTTTTACACATAAATAACGGAAAACCTTAAAGTAAATTTTAAAATCGCATAAAATAAATTGAACAATAGTACCGCAGTTAGATCTAGCAAACAAAGAAACAATATGATGGAGTGTAAAAAAAAAACAACAAAACAACCCTTGACCTCTAACTAGTGGACGGGTATAATTTATCTACATGCTTGACTGACTGTTATCTTTTTTGACTGACACCAAACTCTATTGCGTGCGTATGCTCAAGGAAAAAACAATGCTTGATGGTTAACACAAACAACAATACACACTACACTAGGACTAAATGTGTAGGCTCACTAGGTATATCTGACCAGGTTGTTGGTCTGAAATTCATGAACACATACATCCGACCACTATACAAGGCAGATTGCACTTTACTTATGAGATTTACATTAGTAACTAGTTAAATATATACTAACATTATTTACATTGACCTTCCTACACACATCCTTTACAGTTGGTGGCATCGTACATACACACAGACACACTCATGCTATACAGATTTTTAGAAATACTGATAAGCTTGAATAAATCAATCAGTAACAGAGTTTAAAACAATAAGGTATATAAAAGGAAAATAAAACCAACCAATACAGGTATGTTATTTAACAGTTTCGTAAAATGTTCAGCAACACAAGCTATTAACAAGACACTTAGGTATCCGGCCCCGGCCGAATATCAAATTTTACTATCCATTCATATCCGGCCCCGGTCGGATATCAAAAAGTACTATCCGGTGCACCCCTACTTTCTTGGGACACAACTTATTATGTTGTGCTTTGAGTTAGTCACAGCATTGCAGGGATTGGTGTGCAGCAGCCCCCTCAGAAGTAATGAAAATTTTCTGCACATTTTTGAAGATCAATCAAAAGTCAAATGAATAACATTATTGAACTAAACCTTGTACTAACAATTTTTTACTCTATTACTTCTGAAGTAGTGAAGCTATCGTGCTGATAAAAGAAGTAACCTAAGTTAATATTCAATTATTGTATTATTAGCTTCTAATTTTGTATGTTCCATTTTTGGAACACTAGGCAAATGCTGTACCACCAGTGATAGTGATTCCATTTAAACTGCCCTTGGTGATGAAGAACAAATGTACATAATAGTGCTGCCATGAGATGTGATCGCTTTGAAACTATATTTTCAAAGCATGTTTATTTATGCAAATTTATTTAGCTCAAATTGCTATTAAGGCTCTAAGGGACATGTTTTCAAAGCTGCATCATCCCATTAAAGAATCCTATAATGGATACATAACATTTAATTCAAATAAAAAGTATTTCACCATTGATTAATTAATCCAAGGTTCCTTATTTATGTCATCATGGGTAAAGACAATATATTTGCAGCAAGATCATTTGTTTCTGCTTCAAGTCATTGGTGTGTTGTCACTGGTATGGACTACATTAGCTGGTTTCAGCCATTGGAATTATTAGAAATATGGTGTGAAATGCACCTCTTATTCTGTAGTTTAGCAAGACACTTGTGCAGGCACACCCTGGACAAAACAATTTTTTTGTTAGATACCTTTTTTAATTGCTTTATTGGTAACCTCCTGTTCCATGGGGCATCAAGCAACAGGTACAGTGAGAAGGATCACATTAACAAAGATGTAGTTCTAAAAAAATTGACACATAAGGCTATATTGTTTAAACATGGTATGATATCTGATTAGTTCATGTTGCATACTTTGTTGTTGCTCTGTGTCCTGTCAATTGATATTTTCAAAACCTGAAAACAACACTTCAAGTACAGCAGCTAAAGATAATCAGTCTTCATTCATTTTATGGGAGCTGTTGACAGCTGGTGAAAACATTAATAAATTCTCTGGAAAGAAATGGCTTGCAACTCCTCTATTTTTTTTTTGTTTGAATTGCTTTACACAATGCCTGGAAACTGCATATTACATTATAAGAACCCAATTTATCTTTTGGAGTTAGGGTTATCATATATTATTATTTCGAGAACCTGCTGACCCTGGCCAATAAGTAATACCTTCTCATCATTGCAACATTAATACATGCTATGAGTGCCTGGCTATAGTCTAACATAAAATACAAATGCAGTGTGCTCATTGTGAAAAGAATAAAACATTTGGATATGTAAAATGTGATGTTGCCCTACTTTTGAAATGCTCTGCTACAAATTACACTGAGTAGTAGGTAATGCTTTTATGTGTTGTAGTAGTCGATTTGCATAGTGTTCAAATTTCGGAACACCTCTTAGAATGGAATGGAATACATTTTTTTTTCTCTTCAAATTCATCTTTTTTATATTTTTCTACATAGTATATTTGCAAAATTTTGCACACATCATACATTTTAAGGGAATCTATTGTCAGAATTGTATTCTTTGTGTCCAGGTAACACTTGGAGCTACTGATGATCATGATGACTTTGGTCAAGAAACTGGAGCTGAACATTTTATAGGTCAGTTTTCTTTAAGATTGAAAAGAAATCTTACTAATAAGAATCATACAGTATATAATATATGCATACTAAATATAATCATGCTCATACTTTGTTACAGTGTACAGTGTTTAATATTGAATATATTGTTATGACTCTTAATTGCTTTTGACACGGGCTGGATTTTAGTAGTTTTTCTTTTATGGGGCTAACTTTTCTAAATGAAATACACTTACTTTTGGGCATTCTTTTTTATTGTGTTTTGCCATTGCTTTCTTTGTCTGCCTCTTTTCCTAACCCTAACCCTAACCCTAACCCTGCCTCTTTTTCTTTTTCCTTGTACTGTTCCCTAAAGAAAGGTCTTTGTGAGCCCCGACGATCTTGTAATATGGCCATAAAGTTTTAGTTTGCTTTTTGTTTTTACTATAGTTTGCAGGTCATCGTGGGGTCCAATAGCTGCATTAACCCTCTCTCTAATTTGTAATGCAGTCTTTAAATGTCATACCTAGGATCCTTCTTTAGCATCTCAATTCCATTGCTAGGATCCTCCTCTCTAGCTGTGCAGTCAGCGTCCAAGCATATAAGAATGAGGCCAGGGAGTGCTTAGTCTAATTTTGGTGTCAAGGGCTATTGAAGAAACTAAACAATTTTCTATTTAACTAATATATTACTATTTTTTAAAATGATTAGCTGATTAAAAAATTATTCAAATATTTGAAAATTGAAATTGCACTTAGCATAGGGTATAAAGACGTGGACCTGCAAAGGTATTTTTAGTCTTAAGAAATCTAGTTGTTCATTTGTGTTTTTTTTTTTTTTGCTAATTTATATTTAATCTATTAATATCTTTCTAAATGTGACATTTTCTATTTTGCCTGACACAGAACTAGTCATTCTATAAAATGACTAGACATATTATAGAATGCCTAGGCAAAGTAGAAAGTGGAGATCAGTACCTACTTTGCCCCAAAACACAAGACACTCTATAGAATGCATGTGTGTCACACTTTGCTGGTGACACACACACACGCACACAAACACATACATCTTTCATCCATATATGTAAGCAAGATCGCCGGGTATAGCCGGCATGCCGGCAAAATCAAAGTAAAAAAAAAGCTTGCCGGCAAATGCCGGTCCAACTGATTTCCGGCTCGGTATTGGCCTTTTTTTTTCACTTGCTATAACGTTTTGGTCTTTCAAACTAAAAATTAATAAGTCGAATTCAAAGAAAGACAGGAAGTTACGGGAAATAAGTTACGCGCATGCGCCTATTTCCGTACTTTCACTTTATATCAACAAACGTAAACAAAAGTTAGAAACAAATCCATAGGCCAAGGCCTTAGACAAAGACGCCTAATAAAAAGTTAGTATGTAGATCTTATTAAGTAATTGTATTCTAATAAGTTTGATCTGCCGGCATAAGAACTTGTCTTTTTAAAACAAAACAAAAAATGAGACCTGACCTAGATCTAGTTTATTGTTTGAAATATTGACTGTATAAAATTTATAAATACAATGACTATGTCAGACTATGACATCAATTCAAATTAATCAAATGAAAATGATTGATCTGTTCATTCAGTGATGTCCAACAGTGGCGCTTCACTGCCTGCATCCCAGGATTTAGCCAGTGTTATCAGCTTCAACTCCACCAACACAAACAGTGGTGGTAGCAGTAGCAGTGGGGGAGCAGCCAGTGGGTCTACAAGTGACCAACCACAACAACTTGGATCAAAAGTAAGCAAAGTTCATTTCTTGTTTGCTTAGTGTCTTCAATGAGAACAGGCTATACTTTGATTTCTCTACAACACTTTTATATGTCTTTACTATTTACCAAAGTCTTGTTTCAATGTTTAATAGTTTTGGTTGAATGGCATAGTGTAGAAGTATGTTTTTTTTCTATGATTCTGACTTTTGTTTATTTTCCTTATATCTTTAATGATATATCTGTACATTTTCTCAACACCAATCTCAAGGATTCCTTAAATTAATTCTATAGTAGTAAAAAAGTAAAGTTTCCCTTTCAGACCTTGTGTTCTATAGGGCCTACGGTTAATTAATTCTATATCTAAGCTTTTTTAAAATTTAAACTAACACTGCTATTTGATCTCTGCTTCGCTAAATGCATCTATCGAACAGGTAGAGATGGTGTACTCACTTCTCAGTATGCTTGGTACTCATGACAAGGATGACATGTCCAGGACTCTGTTTGCCATATCCCAGTCCCAAGACAGCTGTATTGCCATGAGACAATCAGGTACAGAGTGTTTTAGTTCATTCACAAAAAGAAAACTGAACTTGTTACCACTAACTGAAGTTTGGGCAATCTTCAATTGTAAAGGTGGATTTAAAAAAAAGAAAGAGGTCAAGCTATTACTATATTTAGTCCCAAAATATTTTTACCATTACAACTAAGTAATAACTGATTTTGTTAAGGTTTAGACAGAGAGATTGTTTAAATAATATTACTTGTACGCAGCTAACCTAACTCGTATGGGCCATTAGTTATAAGCTCTTTGTTAATGTCTAGTTAAACTCACTGAATCTTTTTTTGAGAACTTGATATTAACTTTACAGTAAAACTTATCTCCTAAAGGAAGAAATGAATTTATACTCACCAAAGCAAAATCACTCTAAAGTGAAATAGAAAATATGCAATCAATAGTCAACAAGTAGGTTGTGTTCCAAACTTCTAAATCACAATGTGTTGGGTTCACAAAATATACAAATTATCTGAGATTGGTTTTACATTGTTTCATACTTCTATTTGTCTATAATAGGATTGGAAATCTTGTAACTCATTAAAACAAGTAATTTCAATATAAAAAATAAATGTCTTTGACAGAGACTGAGGCTATCTCTTTAGATATGTAATTAATTAATAATAATAAAAATAATTTTATTTATAAAGCGCTGTTAACAAACAAAAAATGTAGGCTCAAGGCGCTGTAATAACATTACAAACACAAACAGGACAATGGAAATCAAAAACTAATCTAAAAAAGTTTTAAACAAGTAGGTCTTAATGTTCTTCTTAAAAGTGGTATAGCATGTTGTCTGTCTGAGATCAATGGGGAGTGAGTTCCAAACCTTTGGTCTGTGCACTGAAAAAACCCTGAGGGAGAAACATGACACCACTAAAAGCGTTGAGTCCATTGAGCGAAGGGCTCTCTTGGGGACATATGGAGTAATCAGTTCTCTAAGGTACAGGGGCATCTCATTGTTATATATACACTGATGACAAAGTGTGGCGACCTTGTAATCGATTCTCACTTTCCCGGGAAGCCAATGGAGCATGCGCAAGAGCATAGTAGCAGAATCTTGTCTTTTTTTCTAAGTACTATTCGTGTGGCGTTGTTCTGTATACGTTGCAGTTTGGCTATTTTGTCATCAGGTATACCTGCATTACAGTAGTCAAGGCGGGAGAGTATAAATGCCGCAGCTAGCGTTTTTGTTGACTCCGTTGTTAAATATGGTTGGATCTGGACTAATCTACGCAGCTGCAGATAAAGACCCTTGCAGAGCTGACTTATGTGTGGGTCGAAAGATAGTGTTGAGTTGAAGAAAACTCCAAGATTCCGCACTACATGGACATAAGGAAGCTGGCAGTTCATAATAAAAAGAGAATCTGTGCTTTCAACTTTTGAGACGTTGTTCCGGGTGCCAATCTTAATTATTTCTGTCTTATCTTCGTTCATCTTGAGCTTATTTTCAACCATCCAATTGCTCACCCTTGCAACGGTACTACTGATTTTCTCTGCCAGATGCGACACCTCTGATGGTACTGAGGAATTGTATAACTGTGAGTCATCGGCAAAGAAATGGTATAGGATGCCGGTTGGCCATATGACACCACTGAGTGGATATGTATACATAGTGAACAGTACTGGGCCTAGAACTGATCCCTGGGGTACTCCATACTTCAAGAGTAAGCTTGTTGATTCTGTTCCGTTAACAACGACACTTTGGGTGCGTTCAGTTGAAAAATTGGTCATTTCAAATGTTCACAAGCCTAGCTTAATGTGTTTCTAACATTCTGTTCTTGTTCGTCAAAAAGTATAAATTTTAATTTCATAAATAACTATTATTTGATCTTGATAATAAAAAAAATATATTATGACTTGTACATATTTTGTTATTTGTTTTATATTATTAACATTATTTAAATAGTAAAACTTTGAAACAATGTTGTTTATGTCATTCAGCATATTAGCCTGTGTGAACTCTGTAGCTAGGAAGCAATACTTTTTTTCTTCTCTTGTAACTTTTTAAAATTATAATTGACTTCTCGTAACAAAGTCAGGAATAAGTGTGTAAGCACTTGTAACAAAATGTCTTTGTCTAACACTACACTAGGTTGTTATGATATGGATCACCATCCAGGATCTGCTATAGCTGCACTGATGAAACTGTCATTTGATGAAGATTACAGGCACGCCATATGTACTTTAGGTGGATTACAAGCAATAGCTGAACTGTTGGAGATTGAAAACAGAGTTGCTGGACCTGCTCATGACTATGAGTAAGACATGTCTTGTTTATCAGATGAGATTTTTTTTTAAGTCAAAATACCATTGCTGGTGATATATTTATTTATCCTCAAGTCTTTATTAGACCAATCAGTCAGATCTAATATGAACACCATAGTTGTTTCATGGCTGTAGGAGGCCATGCTTTGTAATATGCAAATTTGTATTTATCTAGTACATTTAAATGATCATGCTTCATCATTATTTTTCTTTCTGTACATTTAGCACCACAGTACGCCGGTATGCTTGTATGACACTAACCAACTTAACATTTGGTGATGGCAAAAACAAAGCTTTGTTATGCTCCATGAAAGGAGCCATGGAGGCTCTAGTGGACCAGCTGAGGTCTCCTAATGAGGATCTGATCCAAGCAGCTGCAAGTGTGCTCAGGAATCTCAGTTGGAGAGCAGATCTTGCTAGTAAGAAAACATTGAGAGAGGTATTCACAACTCAGATATTTAGCTTATGTCAAACAAAATGTTGATAAAATGTCGAATCCATTAAGAATTTTGAAAATGATTAAATTTCCATTACTTAAATTTTATTATTATTTTATTATTATTATGTTAGAAATGGTCGAGTTTCGCTAAAGAGAAACGAAATTCATCGTAGTCCCTTTAGCAGTTTCCACTGAGGAATTTTCTGGTGATGTGGCAGGTCTGCAGCAGTACCGCCCTCTGACAGGCAACTAGGATGTTCCTCGGAATGTTAGCTTCCGGCGGCCATTATTATTATTATTATTATTTTATTAGTGGCAATAAACTTTTACTGTCTTTATAATACTTCTAAATGGCATGCATTGGAAATACTTCAGCACCTAGCCAGTTGTGAGGATTAGACTCCAAGCACGGTAAAGCTCTTCTTATTGACAGGTGAAAGCAGATACCTGCCTTAATGAGTGCGAGGAGCTTAACTTAGACTAGAAAGCTTGCATCAAGCCTCACTTTCATCTATCCCTAGTCTGTTAAACTATTGGGGCACCACACATGATGAAAGATCTTTTTACAATCCTCTTTGCTTTTGCCTAGGATAGAATCTCTTTTAATATCCATTCTTTGACGTCATCTTTACGTTGGTCTGTCTTCTTTTCCCTGGTACTCTTCCCTAAGAACATCTATGCACGTTGTGAGGACCTTGTAAGATGTCCATAAAGTTGTAGTTTTTTGACAGTGGTCAGCAGGTTGTCCTGGGGTCCCATAGCCATAAGATCCTGTTTTGAATTTCCTCATTTGTGATGCGCTCTTTGTGGTAGATACCTAGCATCATTTTATTGATATGAACCTCCTCTCTAGCTCTGCAGTCAGCATCCAAGACTTGCAAGCATATAAGAATGTGGCCATGAACATGGAGTGCATCAGTTTGATTTTAGAGTCAAGCAATATCCATAAATATCGTGTGTAATAATTACATAATGAAAAGTGTGGCAAAAAGCTTAGAATTGAGAGTTTTTAATGTCTTATGTTTTTGTTTCTTAAACAAGGTCTTTCTGGCTGTTTCAGATTGGTGCTGTGACTACATTTATGAAATCTGCCATGATTGTAAAGAAAGAAACAACTTTAAAGAGTATTCTGTCAGCTCTTTGGAACTTATCATCTCATTGTTCTGAGAACAAGGCTGAAATCTGTGCTGTTGATGGAGCTCTTCAGTTTCTTGTTGGTCTTCTAACTTACAAGAGCGCTGCAAAAACTCTAGCCATTGTAGAAAATGGAGGGGGTATTCTCCGCAATGTTTCTAGTCAAATAGCCATAAGAGAAGATTACCGTCTAATTCTCCGTCAGAGTGGGTGTCTTCAAATCCTACTCCATCACCTTCGCTCCACCAGCCTAACTATTGTCAGCAATGCATGTGGGACACTGTGGAATTTATCTGCAAGATGTGAAGAAGATCAAAATACTCTGAGAAATGGGAGCAGTCAGTATGTTAAAAAATTTAGTTCATTCAAGACATAAAATGATATCAAGTGAAAGTTCAGCTGCACTTAGGAATTTAGTCTCATCTATTCCTTCTGGAAATCCCGTAGAGAATGAAAAAACTGTTAAAGCAACTCGACCTAGTCTTCATGCTCTTAAGCAGCAGGCTATGGAAGCAGAACTAGACCAAAGCTTGTCCAAAATCTGTGAAAATGTTGATAATTCTCGAGATTCCCCTACTAATGAAGTCCACAGATCTGAAAATGAACCTCGAAGGTTTGTCTACAACCACAATCAAGCTTCTGGAGCATTTAAAAATAGTGCAGACACTGCCAATCGAATGCTCTTACCACAGCTCATGGCTTGTGCTGGTAGCCAAGAGAGTACTTCTACTCCAGGAAAGAGGTTTAACAATTCTTCCACACAGTTCCGCACCATGCCTGCTGCCCATCAGAACAAAACACACCATCTTCCAATGCAGCTATTGAGTGTGTATGCAGAAACAGACTTAGATTGTGTAGTGGATCAACCCACAGATTTCAGCCTCCGTTACAATGAGGTGTCTGAAGAGAGTTGTAGTGACAGTTTCCAGGAGCAGCCAATTAACTATTCCATCAGATACAGAGATAATGCAACAGCTGAAGGCCCAGATATTCCTGTGTATCAAGATGAGCGCCACTGTGTAGAATGTAAGTATGCTGAGGCCATGAGAGCTGACTACAGAATGGATAACAGCTCTAATGATGACCAGGTGAGAACATTCTGTACAGAAGGCACTCCTTACCTATCTACAGCAACATCCCTCACAGACCTGACTCAAGCTGGTAAATCTGATGAGGAAAGAGATGAAGATATGAACAAAATTGGCCTAGATAATTATGATGATGGTGCTGCCTCAAAGAATGCTACACTTATTGACCCAGATAGAACTTTGACTGAGTCTGACCAGACTATGACTAAAGTAAAATGTGAAGCTGACCATGTAGCAGGTAGTTCCGGTAGTCAGACAACTGATAGACGAACAGGTTCTAATGTAGTATGTGGGAGCAGTGGACGCAATAGTGGTAAGTTGTATAACATTATTATTGCTTTTACCATGAATGGAATGTAGAAACATTAAATAAATAATCTAGTGCACTTTCACATCTCAGTAGTCTAGAACCAAACTGTAAATTCACCCTTTCATTAATGATAATAATAATCTTTATTATACATGAGGCAGAAAACATATTGAGCTCTCAACATTCTTCTTTCAAACTGACTTTTATTGACATATATGAGGACATTTCATCACACAAAACAAAACATTATAACAATAGAAAATAAAATAAATGTGCACACCAGTTTCACTCAAAAGTTACATGTACAATGTTTGTATCAGATAGTTAAATTGTATTTAATGATTAGCTTGTTTTTGTGCCTGTTTTTTTTGTTTTTTGTAATACAATGTTTAATAAAAGTCACAAAATTATATTTAATTAATGCAAATAATGCTATGTAAAGTTATATCTATAATTTTAAGTTCTAACCTTAATTGTTTCTAAAAAAATTGGTGGTTTTGATTTTAATACAAAAAGGTAAAATGAATATCTTTAACTGACTGAATGTAAACAAGGGTAGCGCTATCTTGATTCAAGAGCATTGAGTTAAAAGAAACACTTGTAATCTATTTAAAGTTCATTATTAATATCACATTATATATTGTTGATCACATATAAATTGATTAAAATTTTATCAACAGCTCAATGTGGTTATTACAGGAAGATGGTTTGTTTTTGCTGTATTACATGTTGATTGTTTCAACTCATAACTTTTGAAATATTTTGAAAATAAATTGGAAAAAAAGTGTACTACTAGTTCCAAGACAAATCTTTTCTTCAGAAATAAACTGTACACATGATGACATAACAAACACTTAATTACTTTTGTAATTACTTTGCACAATTATTCATTATTCATTGCCCCTAACAAAACAGGAATCAATAAAAAAAATTGACAAATTATTTTGTATCCATTAGTCATAACTAATTAATTTTTTTTTATATGGAGACAGTATGAGCCTTGTGTAGAGACTTAGTAATCATCTAAAATTAGAAATTAACAATAGATAACTATAATACCTACTATTTTTTTAAAGCACTTGGCTTAGTGGTGTAGCTTGAGTATTTGATGCTCTGTGCTGCAGATCCTCATGATGCTCTCCAAAAAAAAGTTTTAAAACAGCGAAAAGTTTCTAATTTTGAAATGAAGTTTATTGCTATTTCGCAAAGAAACAATTTTACAAAAAAAAATAAATAATACAAGTGAATCTCAAGAGGTTTCTCACCAGCAAGTTATCGATAATTTTTTCAAAATCAGATTTTTTCCCCACTAGGTCTTGTTCAATAGACGAAATTACAAAATTAGTAAGTCGTAAATCGGTCATCGTTGATTGTTAGTTTTTCTTGGAAAAACTTTGCTTGCATGTAGCCACACTTACCACAATGGTATAAATAAATATGCGAATCAAGATGGCAATATTCGGGGACGACATATTTTTTATATATATAAAACTCTAAAACTCAATAGATTCTTGTTTTGAAAGTTCTGAGACTTCTGGAGAAACTGTGATAATTACCTGAAGTTCCCAGACAAAATTAGTTTTTGTCTATGTGATTGGGAGAACCATCGAGATTGATTTAAAATTTTCGGTCTCTCAGGAATGGATTGTACTTCCATAGTAATTTCACTCCAGGATATTTCTTTGATTTTGTAATGCTATTTCTTCTTCAACTCGTTCGCAATGCCTACGGAGTGCCAAATTCTCCTTAAGGGAAAATGCATGATGTCAAAGATTCTCTACATAAAATCTCTCCACATTTTCCCCTCTTGCTTAATGAAATCTTGAGCCTTGCTGTCATTATTGTTACCTAGTCACAGACAAACTTCAAGTTCCTTCCAAGCAAGTGATGTGTGGCTGAGAGGCTAAAACCACTTGATCAGGGCTTGGCCACCCTACAGTTTAATGCCCCCCACCTCTTGATGCCCAGTGCGGCCCGCACCACTTGCACATTGCTAGCTACGCCACTGACTTGGCTGGCTCTTTGGTAGTATGTTGACTTGAGGTTTGAATCCTCACGTTCAAATTCAAGTCGAACTACTTAAAATTTTGTAATAATTCTAAAAAGAAATCATGGAAAAAAATATTTCCTATTGCACAGATTTATTATTATTATTGATGTTGTATATTTGTTTTAGAAAAATGACTTATATAAATAAGCTATGGTGTTAGTGATAACATTTTATGTTTCTATGTATAGCGCCCATGTCGTTCAAAGCAAGTTCTCAGATGTCGGACATACAAACAGACCAACCTAATTTTCATGCTGATACTTATGAAGGTGATGGTCTTTAATAATTTGTTTTGTTGCTACATTTACAGTGTCTTTAAATTTACATTTAAAAATCTTAATTTTTTTAGCTTTGTTAAGAACCAATTTAAGCCACAAGACTAGCATTGATGCTTTATGATATAATATCAAAGGTTATTTCAAAAGTGTAGAAATATTTTTTTTTCATTAAATATTTTAAAAGTATTGACAGTAGTAAGTTCTTTAAAGGTGATCGTTTATTAACATTCTAAACAAGGAGTCATCTGTTATTATGGTTGACAGTTAATGAGGGTGTCATGTGGCCAGCACAACTTCCAGATATCTTTACTTTCCCCAACTAATGTCAGCGACCCATTAGAGTTGGTTGACCCAGGAGTGTGATAGTAAATGTTATTGTTTCATCAGGCCCGTCTCATTATTGTAACCCAGTGATGCATGTTGCTGATGTGAAAGAATTAATAGATAAGGGGGATAATTGAATTCCTTTTAGGCCTATACATATGGACGATCTAACATGAATAAAGGAGCATTTAAACAGACAAGAAAGTGTTTGTTAGTCTCTACTAGCCTACTATTACAAGGAGTATCCTAAAAAACTAATTAAAAATCAAGTCAAGTGCTTTAACACTCATCCACTCAAGCCCCCATATATATATTGCATATCTTCTGCACACACAAATGCGCTGGTATAGAAGGTCCAAGAAATGCAAAATTGGCACTATAATAAGTTTAGTCAACTAATAGTACCACACAATCTTAGAGTTTAGTTAGTTTAGGGTTATAAGTTATAAAATGTTTTACATGTTTCGGATGTTCCTTCAGAGTTGAAGATAATTACTTCCTAGTCCAAACCTCCTGCAGAACGACGGGGGATGGGAGTGGGCAGGGTTTGAACCCGGGACCATCGATAAATCTTAACAACAGTCCAGCGCGAAAACCGCACGACCAGGCAGCCATCCAAGTTATAAAAGATCATTAGTCTCAAGGAAAACTGCTGACAATATTTCTGTATGAATTTCCACAATAAGTTGTTTCCACTTAACATTTAAGTGCATGCTGGTCTTAAACAACTGATATAGGAACAATCAAGGAAACTAAATTACTTCCACAATTCATTCCCTCTTTAAGTGCAGAGTTACTCTCGGGGGAGTAACTTTTTAATGTTACACTTTTTAGTTCCATTTTTTTTTTTAAAAGTTTCTGTGTGTGAGAGTGATGATTCTTTGTTTTGGTAGTAAATTAGATGCAGGAGAAACATGTTAAAAAAAAGACAACAGTTTGTTAGTGATTCCTCTGTTTTAGTTTATTTCGCAGGTACAATTTCTTAGTGTGTTTGTTATTCTTTTATGGAATCCGAAGTCACAAAAAGTGTTTGGTTTTGTGATTTTTCAATATTTTTGGATTAAATGTATAACAAAAAGGTTAAACTTCAAGTATATAGTTTTTTAATCAAGTTTTAAAATACATTTCCTTTTTCTGTGCTCAGTTAAAATTAAATTTAAAAAAAAATTTTCTTGAATAATTTATTTTATTTATTACTTTTTTTTTCTAGCCTAGTCATTTTCTTTTACAATAAAATAAAATATGTTAGATTATATAATAAAATAAAAAAAGTTAGATCACTACCTTAGTAGATTAGTAGTTAGTTTTATTAATATCTCTCCCCCCCAACCCCCTTGAAGTTTTTGTCAAAATAAGTTGCGCTGAAACAGTTGAAAATATAATGGAAAAAAAAAAATCTTAAACATATGGTTCTTATCAAGTAACACTCATTCATGTATATAAAAAAAACAACTTGTTTCTGGCTGATATTGTAGGTGCTTTGGATCAGACAAAGAGATACTGTGAGGAAGGGACACCAGTCTGTTTTTCAAGAGTTTCTTCCCTTAGTAGTTTACATAGCAGTGAGGCCAGAGATGGAGATGGACCTGTTAGACTTGTTGGAAACATGACTGAAAAGGTGAGAACATTATCATGTTAGTTTTCCTTTGACTATCATTCTATCTGAACAAGTTATATTACTTTTTAAACTGTTCATTTATAGAATCAGGCTAGATGTCACAAGCAAATTGGCAAGTGCTAAAGGTTTAAAATGTTATTGATTTGTGTAAATGTAGCAGAGTTGAAGTTACTGATTAACATGCATGACTAGATTGACACATGAAATGTGTAGGACATAATTATCTTTTTTTTTTTTTTTGAAGTAGCATCTGTAATCTATTTAATAAGATAAGAAAAAAAAAGTTAATAGAAATGTTCAAGGACTTAAATAATAATAGTTTCTTATTGTGTGTGTTGACTAGATTGAGCTTGCTAACATAGAAGAGATAGAAACTCCAGAGGCCAGGGTCATTGAAAACGAACAAGCAGCTGCTGCTTCAGGCAAGCCTGGATCAAAACTAAGACGAACTTCTACTGACCAGGTTGCCCGTACTGATAGAGAGGCAAAAACAGTGACTTTTGATGAAAATCATCAGGTGAATAAATTTTTCCTATTTTTTAATTCTTTTGTTTTTACTTTTTCAGTATTTTTTTTTATTGCCAACATAAACAAAAATAAGACATTAATATTTTGTATGCAATCTGTCAAAATGTATAATAGATCTGATGTTATTGGTTTTCTAGGTATTAAACAATGGTTAATACCATTAATACCATTTATTAATACACTTTATTTTTGCTTGTTCAGGTTGAGGAAACTCCATTAATGTTCAGTCGAAGTAGCTCTCCAGAATCTTTGAGCAGTTTTGACACTCAGTCAGTACACAGCTCAGTCATTAGTGAATACAGTCGCAGGGCTAGTGAGGTTGTCTCTACCAGTTACATCCCAGACTCACCTTCAGAGTCCATGCCTTCCAGTCCCAGTAGGACACACTCACCAACCCAAAGGTTTAAAGATGTTGGATTGGGACCCAAGCCTCTGGCAGCAGCCAAGCAAATATTGGACGTAAGAAAACCAGTAAATCTGTTCAAACCTGAACCCTATTTGAATTTTACCAGCTTTGAAGAAGATGATAAACCCATAAACTTTGCGATCAGAAATGCTGAGAAAGACTTGCTTTTATTGAATACATTTGCTGATTTTGAGGAAGATCAACCTGTCAATTTTTCTGCATACTCCCAGGAAACCCCACCCATTACATTTAGTACTTTTCAGAAAAGTATTGCACCTCCAAGTGTATTCCCAAATAATGTTACAAATAGAGCCAAGACATTGCCAACTCTAGTAGAGCATGCCAATGAATCTGAGGTAGCAGTGAGTGGGAAACTTGAAATACCTGCTTCTTATCTTGGGTTAAACCCAACCCCCAAAATGTCTGAAATTCCAGCAAAAGAACAGTCAATAGCAGCAAAAACTGAAGCATCAACACAGGCCCAAGAACCTAACTTAACTAAGGTCCAGGAAACAGAAAGTGGTACAGAGATAGTGACTAAAATGGCATCAGCTCCCACAACAGCCACTGTAGCTGTCAATAAGCCCTGGTCTCCAGCCACAGAGCAACTGAAGCAGGAAGACGGAGATTCTTCCATGTCTGAAAGAGAGGAGGACATTTTGGCACAGTGCATTAGTTCTGGAATGCCAACACCGTCTGCCTCATCATCTGCTAGAAAGATCAGACGAGCAACTGTGAAGAACACTGTAAGAAAAAAATCAGCCATTCCAACCAATGCTTCAGCTAGACCAAAGCTGTCAACTCCTTCAGCTGAACATTCTAAGACCATCACACCAACCCAGCAAAGCTCTACCCCTACTAGCACCAAACTATTAAGGTCTGGAATCAATCTAAAAAATGCTAAAATTCCTTTAAAATCTGAGCCTGCAAAAACACCAATTAAAACTTTCAAACTTTCAACAGATGCTGCGGCAGTAGCTTCAGGATCCTCAACTGCTAACTTCATGGTGCCATCCATAGCTCACACAGCTGCCACTGTCAAATCTTCTGTCAGTAAAAACTTAACTCCTGCACTCAACAGAGCAGCTGAACTGAGGTCTCCAAAGAAAGGTTTAGCTGTTACCAGAAATGTGTGTGACTCTCTCTTACCACACACTCAGAACTTGAACCAATATGTGGATATCAATGAAGACTGCATCAGGTCTTATGCTACAGAGGGGACTCCCTTAAACTTTTCAGCTGCCACTTCCTTAAGTGATTTAAGTGTGGCTGGGGATAAAGTCGACCGACCAATCAAATTTGTTGTTGAGGATACACCAGTTTGTTTTTCCGGGAACTCATCATTGAGTTCCATCACAAGTTTAGATAAGCCAGAACAGCCCTATGTGCCAGCACCAAATCAAAATAGTTCTACAGGAATTAAAATAAAGTTAGAAATGAAGCAGAATGAATTTAATGATTCCTTAAACGATGAGTTAGCAGACTGTGATCCAACTCCATCTGAACAGGCCCTGTTAGAACAGTGCATCAACTCAGTAATGCCTAAGTCTAGGCATTCTAGAGGAGAGGACAAAACTAAAAGACACTCTAGGGGCAAGTTCTTTGTCCCTAAAGCTGGGGGCAACATTGCGATGAATGGTGGACTCACAAAGAGTGCCTCGTTTGAGATGACCACAGGACTGTCTAATGGCTACCACATTGGTAGTGACAATGGTTCTCAGGGATCTCTGTCTCATGACCAGAGCAGTTATGAGAACTTGATGACGAGGTCTTGTTCAAACACCACAGAACTGGACCTTGACCTTCAGGCTACACCAACATCTCGACAGTCTCGCTACTGCAACTGGCACAGGCAGCGTCACCATTCACAGGGTGAAAACACTAATGTTAGGAGCCACTTTAGATCCCATTCTCAGGACAATGATAATTATTTAAAAGCTGAGAAGGAGATTAGTAACAAATTAGCCAAAGCCAACTGTCATACAGGTCAGCATATGTATCAAGGCTCTCTGGAATCTGTTCAGTATGTTCTTCATGACAGGCAGTTAGGCAGCCAGACTAATCCAATGAAGACTAGTAAAGAAATAAGTGACTTTGTTGAAGTTTGTGAGATCTCCAATGACAACATGGGAGGCCTCTTAGCACTGCATGATGATGTGGACATTGATACAGCTGTGTTTAATGATCACAGTGTGGTTGAACTGACTGCTGATGAGGAGTCTGTGAACCAGACATTAAAGGTAGATTATGATGACAGTGAGGCTGGCAATGTCACAGTTAAAGCAGAATACACTAGTGAACTAAATGTTGTACACTTTTTAATGATGAGGATGAAGGTCACCACAAATGGTAAACAATCTAACCCAAGGGCAGCTCAAGGCAACTCTCCAGCAGGTTGTTCTAGCATGACTAAACCAGTTGTAACTAAGAGCTCCAGTTCCCCTCCATCAAGCACAGCTACAAAAAACACCAATGTTGTGAACACTGAAGGGGGCTCTTTTCCTAACACTGTCAGTCAAACACTGAGCTCTGAAATAAAAGAAAATAAACAGAGGACAGAGTCATTGAATATTTCATCAGGTGACTTAGGAAATAGACTGTCCAACGGCCTGACTAGTGATTCTTGGAACAAAACATTCAACTTTTCGGACTATATAGAAGAAAATGCTCAAGATAAACTGGTTCAAATGAATTCTAAAGAAGCTCCTGCTGTAAAACGTGCCTTAAAAACACCCAACAAATCCCCAAGTTCTATACCAACTATTGCCAAAGCATCTGTCAGCTGTAATAATGGTCTGAACCAATCCAAATTACCTACTTTAAGCCAAGGAAATAAAGCATTGGCTAATGTGTCCCCAAACCAAACAAATAAAATAGCAACCAGTGCTTCAAGATCAGTCAGTGGGAATTCTCTAAGCCAAACTGCTAGTGAAAAGAAATCAGCAATTACCAAAAATAGTAGTAGCCCTGCCAATGTTGGCACTGTTAAAGGGTTTGCTAGAAGTTTGAGCAATGATACAAAAGCCAGCAATGTTAATAGATCCAGTGATAGTTTGAAAGCACCTAATCAACCTTTGACCCCTGTTAGTTCTGGTAACAGTCGCAGATCTTCCCATTCATCTACATCTGGTATTCCTACAAAAGCTTTAGATGGATCAAACTCATCACTTAATACAGAATGCAATGAACGAACACCGCCTGGTGTTTCCAACAAGAAACAAGTGCCTAGCAAGATAGCAACATTGTGGAAAAGAGATGGCAGCCTTGAAAGATTACCTTCAAGAGAAAGCCCTTCATCTTCTGCATCATCTATGTCCAAACTTCCAGTGTCTACATCTGCTAGTAGCACCAAACCTAGCAGTCTTCCACCCTCTGGGTTTAAGGCAAAAACATCCTTCAGTCTTACAGTATCTGAGTCCTCTTCTGATGGCCTATGTAATAGTGCCACTTATGAAAAGATAGCTTCTGATGTGAAGGTAGCTAAAGGTCGTAAACCAAGCCAGCCCAGTGTCAAGAAAGCTGCTGATGTCTCCAAGTTGACCAAACAGAAACAAACAAGCTATGAATCTCCAGAGAGAGGTGTGAGGAGGGGGGAAGTGTTTGAGCTGTATGATGACCATGAGGAGGAGGATGACCAAAACCTGTATGACACAAATGACAGTGTAGAGAGCAACGTATTTGATGACTCCATGCTTAATCATCAAACAACCAATGACCACTCAGAGTCAGCTGATTCTCTTGATCAAAGTTGTGACTCCAGCTCTCATATAGATTCCAGCACATTCAGAAAGAAAAGGAGAGACCCAATTATCTCTAACTTGGAGTTACCCAATGGTGACGAAACTTGCAAGTCAATGTGTTCTTTTAATGATTCCATAGGATTTAACCAGAGCCTTGGGTTCAAACAGAAAACTTCAGTGACTGACAGCAGTTTCATCAGTGGCATGAGTATGAGTGACACAACCACATCCAAAAATGACAAGAAAAACAAACAGAAGGAGAAAGGAAAAACTAAGTCCAAAGTCCTCAAACGACTTTTCAGTTCCAGCAGACACAAGGATAAGGAATCCAAGAAGAACAATGAACTTCCCAAGTCTAAATCTGCTGATAAAGAACTAAGCAAGGGTAAAAAATGTAGCCACAAAGAAAAGAAAAATCACAAAGATAAAAAGGACTATGATTTTTTTAGTGCTAACATTAAGATTGAACCCTCAACAATGTGTGATATGGATGATAAATTGATCTGTCACCAAGGGACATCAACTTCCATAACGCCAAAACCAGGACAGTTACGTACTGAACACAAAGTAAGCCCATCTGCCATTGTGGCCCCTTTTAATTATAATCCTTCATCCTCTTTGCCAAATGGTAATGCCAGTGGCTTGGTAGCAGAGATTCTCTCCTCCATGCCAGTGTCAACCAACCAGCAGTGTTCTGATGACCACCTGGGTGAAAACAGGGACAGTGATAGTCTGTCCTCTAATCCTGGAAAACACTTGACAAAAACAGAAATGTTGGCAAGAAGACAACAGAGAAATCTTTCAACAGGTAAAGAAAACAAGAGTGATGCAGAACTATTGGCAGCTTGTATGGTGACTACAGTCTAGACCTGTCATATGCACATTGAATCCACTAAGAATAGAATGAATCTATTAACATGAAAACATTGATTTTTGTAGTGGTATTTCATTTGTGGATAGTTGGCATTAGGTCACAATCTATTTATTGAATGACATTTCTTCATATAAGCTCATCAGTTCACATAGAGTAACACAAATCTTTTCTTTTGTTTTTTATTAGTACATTTTTTAAATCCTGTTTTGTTTCAATGTTTGATTTTGTTTTGAACAAAAATGTCAAGGTAAAAAAAATGTTGGACCTAGAAATAGTTGGCACACTGGTCAAATTCTTTTTGAAATATTCATGAAAGAATTCTCACTTTCATTAGTTTTAAACTATCAGTGAATTTAAGTGGTGTTTCTACTCCATACAGACCAGTGTTTGCACTATTTCAAAGTTCAGCATAAATCTTTTTTTTTTTTTTGTTACTGTTGACATTTTCTTTTTTCATATTTTTTATCAAAATATACACAGGATGTAAATAATTTTTTAAAAAATAAAATGTCCAATTTGATATGAATATATTTATTCTAATATATTACAAGTGGATGCTCCATGTGTTTGGGTTAACTGCACTTCAAATATTAAAATGTTTGTTTATGGACATGATCTTTGAGTATCTCACTACTGGTACCCTATTATTATTTATTATTGTTAAAATATAACTGGGTAGCACGGGATAATGTTGTAGGTACATTTCATGCTTTTTTGTTACTATATTGTTATAATTAATAGTAAATAAAACATTAAAACACATACTATTTAGCATTAAAATGCTTAATTATTTTTGTGTTTTTCAATGTTATAACTAATCTGTTTTAATTTAAAGATTGTAAAAAAAAATAATTTTGTTTATATAGTTTTCCTCACAGTGCCACTTCATACTATTGTACACTGCCAATGTACATCTCACAGAATCTTTACAATGTGGAATTTTTCAAAATATCTTTTTTTTTCAACGATTTAGTAGGACCATTAGAAATTGATGTTTAATAAAAAAAATATATTTAATACAGTAATCAAGTTTTTGAGGTAAATGGGTTACCTCTAAGTAAAAAAAAAAATGAAGATAATAAAATAGTTTTCACGGTCATTTACATTTTCATCATAATGATAGTTCTTTGCCACATAGTAATAGTTCTGACTTGGCCTCTTGAATTAAATTTTTTTTCTAAACTCTTTTAGGTCGTAACCTAAAGCAGTTGCCATATTATATCTATGCTAATTTACCGGACCTGTGTGTTGAGGCGAATCTAGCACATATGGAACCTTGCATCGAGAAAAAGCGATCTGCACACCTCGCTCAAAAGACAAAGCCTGTCCAAAATTTTTCTTCAAAAGTGCTAATAAAGAGCCGAAACAAAGGCTAGACAAAGTGCTAACAACTTTTGGAGGGATACCTGCAACAGAATCTAAGACAGTCTCTACTCAGGAAATAGCAAAAGCTCTGTTTGATGGCATTAAAGCGGCCCTTGGTCCAACAGTGTCTAAGCCTGCCCCCCTTCTATCCAAATCGGGAGAAAAAATTACAGATCAAATCAAGCAGCTAGAACGATGGACAGAACACTACCTCGAAGTCTATGCCACACATAACACAGTAAACGATGTCGCCCTGGCTTCTCTACCAGATCTTCCAGTACTGGAATGCCTAGATGAGCTTCCGAGCCTTAGTGACCTCAAAAAAGCAATTAACTGCATAAAAAATAGAAAATCTCCAGGGAGTGATGGTATCCCAGTGGAAGTAGTGAAAGTCCACCAATCACTCCTGCTCCCTGAACTCTATATTCTCCCCTGCCGCTGTTGGGGAAACAGGTCATGTCCCACAGGACATGTGTGATGCAACTATAGTCACAATATACAAGGAACAGTCTTGGGTCCACTACTATTTTTAATTTACATAAATGATTTACCAAATTGCATTAGTTCAGGAACAAAAGTCAGATTATTTGCAGACGATTGCATAATATATAGAACAATATAAACAACACAGGACACAGATATTTTACAAAGAGAATTAGATGAATTACAGAAATGGGAATCAAATTGGAGCATGTCTTTCCACCCAGAAAAATGTCAGTTGTTAAGAGTAACAAAAAAACTAAAACAAATTAATTCCACTTATCTTATTCATGGCAAACCAGTAACACAGACTAAAAACGCAAAATACCTAGGTGTTATAATAAATGAAAAACTGTCATGGAATCCACATATTGATGAAACTACAAAAAAATCAAACAAAGCATTAGGATTTATTAAAAGAAATTTCTATAAATCAAATAAGAACATAAAACTAAAATGTTATTTAACTTTGGTTAGGCCAATAATAGAATATGCATCCTCCGTTTGGGACCCCTCAACTCAAGAAAACATTAAAAAACTGGAACAGACACAAAATAGAGCAGTGCGATTCATAACAAACGAATATTCACATTTGACTAGAGTAACACCTTTAGTAAAATCACTAAATTTAGAAAGCCTTCAGGACAGAAGGCTCAAAAATAAAGTAGCAATCATACATAAAACACTGAACCATAATCTTCAAATACAAAAACAAAATTTAATAAAATACTCTGAAAGACACAAAGATAAAAGCACATTCCTCGTCCCATATGCTAGGACAAATTTGTACAAACACTCCTTCTTCCCTAGTGCTATTAGAGCATGGAATGGGTTGCCTGAGCTAGCCAGGAAAACCAGTGACTTGGCTGAATTTAAGTCATTGGTTAATATGCATGACTAAATGCATGACGCGTAGGACGTAACATCTTCTTTTTTTGAAGTAACGTCTGTATTATATAAGATAAGATAACAAAAGGGATCGGAGTGACTGCAACAATTATAGAGGTATCTCTCTTCTCATTATAGTGGGCTAAATCTTTGCTAGGGTTGCACTATCCAGGCTGCAAGTGATAGCTTCTAGAGTCTACCCTGAGTCTCAGTGTGGATTCAGGAGTGGTAGATCCACTTTAGACATGATATCTTCTCTACGACTACTGCAGGAGAAATTCAGAGAGAGAGACAGACCCCTTTACATCGTATTTGTTGATCTAAGTAAAGCCTTTGACATGGTCAGCAGAAGTGGCCTTTTCAAACTCCTAAGGAAAATAGGTTGCCCTCCCAAACTACTTAAGTTCATTGAGTGCTTTCATGAGGAAATGTACTGTCAAATCCAATGGAGCCAAACCAGCACCTTTTGAGGTTTGCAGTGGTGTCAAGCAGGGATGTGTGCTCGCACCTACTCTGGCATATTCTTCTCCTGTCTACTGCATTATGCGTACAACGACATAAACGAAGGTGTTTTTCTCCATACAAGATCCTCTGGAAAACTATTTAATGTATCAAGGTGTCAGGATTCACATAATACAACTGACTACCAATTTCACTCTATCAACCAACGGAATAAACAAAGGGATATAACTCTTTCATACTTACATAGTACAAAGAAATAACACAATCACTCACCATACCTGCCCCTGACACCCACCCTCTCACGATATGACTGTTATTAAGTCAAATAACAGTCATTCAAGTATGTTTATATATACTTATAATAATAATAATAATTTTATTTATAAAGCACTGTTAACAAACAAAATGTAGGCTCAAGGCGCTGTAATAACATCACAAACACAGACACGACAATAGAAATCAAAAACTAATCTAAAAAAGTTTTAAACAAGTAGGTCTTAATGTTCTTCTTAAAAGTGGTATAGCATGTTGTCTGTCTGAGATCAATGGGGAGTGAGTTCCAAACCTTTGGTCCGTGCACTAAAAAAGCCCGCAGACCATAGCTTTTGAGGGAGAAACGTGGCACCACTAAAAGCGTTGTCCATTGAGCGCAGGGCTCTCTAGGGGACATATGGAGTAATCAGTTCTCTAAGGTACAAGGGCATCTTATTGTTATATATACACTGATGACAAAGTGTGGCGACCTTGTAATATATTTTCGCTTTCACGGGAAGCCAATGGTTAACGAGGGTGTTATGTAGCCAGCACAACGCCCAATCGCCTTTATTTTTCTTCAACTAATGTCATGTATCCATTAGAGCTGGATGACTCAGAGGCGCTCAAAGATCCAGAAATAATAAATGCCAGTCTTTACTAGGATTCGAACCAGGCATCCCCGGTTCAAAAGCCAAGTGTCTTACTGCTCAGCCACTGCGCCTCCACGTTCTACTATAGTTCAGCTAATTATTTCTTCATAGACGTAGCGAAAAATATTTCTGTACGTTTTTTTTTACTTATTCGACTCTTTACTGAATACACAGAAAACATGTGAGTCGAGTGCGGGAATTCCCACTGTCAAATTGTCAGGAAAATCAAGAGAGCCTTTTTTCAAAATACTGTCCGTTGTCCGCCTACGTTTTTGAATGCATGAAAAGATCACAAGCTTTAGGAGAAACTTGTAAAATAAAATTTAGGAATAACTATGTATTAATTAATTTCAATTGAGTTTTTGTAAATTATGTTTCATAGCATGTTTGGTGTGCAATGTAGGAGTCTTTTTTGTGCTGTCATAAATATATATGTTATGGCCGAAACCCGCAACATGACAAGATCGCGAGCTGGCCGAAAATTTCTCTAAAATCGACTGGAATTAAAAAGTGTTGTTTTTTTTTAAACTTCGGCCGGGCCTTTTGCGAAATGTCGGGAATTCCCTGGCCAACACGCGAAAAGCTGATGATAAACTCTACGGTAATCGTTGCAGCTATAGATACCTTGGTAATATCGGTTGACTTTGCTGTGACGATAATTTTAACTTTGGCTGCTGCTTTTTGTAAAAGAGAATATCCCGCTTCTGTCACCTCTGTGTGTCGCCTGTCATTTTCTGTGTGTCTCCTCTGTCATTTTCTGTGTGTCGCCTCTGTCACATCTTTTTTTAAAATAACTTCCGACATCGTTTTATGGAGAATATTGACTTGTGTAAAGCAGAACGTTATTACGTATTACTTTTTGGCGCTTACTATTTTAGAAAACTCAAACAGGAATATAGAATGATACATGTTTAAGTTTTGTATGTGTTTTATATGTGCGTGTGTATGTGTTAAATTGTTTTTTTTTTCATTCGAGTAGCAATAGTTATTTTTTGTCCATTAAAGTTTTTGCTAAATTTATTGTTATGTCATTATCATTATACTTGGTGTGGGATTTAAATATTGTCCAAAAACAAAATAATACAATGGTAAAACAAAAAAAAAATATTTTTAAAGAAAGCTTATATTAAGCGTTGTAGTTTCAATTAGTTTGGATCAGCCGTCTAATTAAATTTGTAATAGATGTAGTCTAATAATAATAGTAAATCTTTTTTTTTTTTTTTAGAAATATTTTTACCACCCAATTGTTTTTGTTTAGCGCAATGTTATGCGAAAATGGTTTAGTGGGGGACACGACAATTCGTCACTGACATTTTGTTCACTGACATTTTGTTCACTGACATTTTGTTCACCGACAAATCGTTCACGATTTTTCATTCACCCGAGAATTCATTCAGCCGACAGTTTGTTTACACGACTATTCGTTCACCCGACCTATCGCTCACTGACAACTGGCTCACAAAAACCTTGTTTACCGACAGTTGGTTCACGACAAATCGTTCACACGACATATCGTTTACTTACAATTCGTTCACCGACAAATTGTTCACCGACAAATCGTTCACTAGACAGCAACAAATTGTTAATATTACGGTTTCTCGTTGCGTGTTTAACTTGTTTACATTAAAACTTTTGTAGCTATTATTTCAAAGACAAAAAAACATTTTGATAGCTAGAGATCGGGCCTAATTCGAGTTTCTTTGTTAATGTTTTTTTTTTGGATGGGTTGCGAGAGGGCTAAAGTATAAATATATATAATTAGCCTTTATTAAATTAAATCCTTTCATTCTTTCAGATGTTTTCGTACTCTAGAATTTGTGTTGGAGCAGTAGAGACCCCTTCCTTGCCAGATAGTGGGTCTGAGGGATCGCTTTGAGTTTCGCTAGTGGGCCCCTGACTCTAGTCTTCTATTAAAAATTGTGGGTCAAATATACAATCAGTATTTTAATGAACTTTTTAATGGAGTATAGTTTTTGCTTTCATTTATTATTGCAGAGGGGATGTTAACAACAAAACCCTTTTAGCTAAGCTCATGGAATTTGTGGGCTTAAGTTTTACTTTATTACTTTTTTGTGAATTTTTGTAGCCTCAAACCTTTCTTCTCTACGCTCATAGAATGTTGTGGCTTAAGCTTTTTTTCTTTTATATTAGAAGAGGGATTTTAACTTAAAGACCTCCCGGGCTACTTTTATGGAATTGATGATTAGGAGTCAGTTATATGGATCGGGTCTCAAACAAGGAAATCGACCTCTTAGTGAGGTTGTGATGACATAGAGGCCAATATGAGAAAACACAAACATAAACGTCCTCGTATAACTTGGCGCCACAGAACAGTGGACACAAGGTGGGAAGAGGCTTCAGACATTGCCAATGACAGATCTTTGTAAAGACATCTTGCCACCCAATGCGCAGTCTTAGCAAGTAAGTATGTGCGTTGGGGGTTAAACTCATAACCTCCATTAACTACATGATGTAATTTAGTGACTTAAACTTGGCTTTTCTGTTCACTAAAAGAGGTTGACCTCAAAACTCCATTGGCTACATTGATGGAATTTAGTGACTTAAGCTTAGCTTGTCTGTTCACTAAAAGCTACATTGATGGAATTTGGAGACAAACGTACTCCTTTAGTTTTTTATTCGCGGGATATTTAAAACCCATTTAGTTTTTATTCTCGGGATATTTTAAACCCAATATCACTGTGGCGAGGTTTTTAATATTTTAAAATGATTTTTGTTCGTTACTCTAGGGGAAGTAATTTTGAGTTTCCCCACTCACATAAGTAAATTTTGAACAGGCACACTACGAGCAACAATTAAAACAAATGAACTGACTATAGGTTGAATAAAAAAAAAAACAATTTTATTTAACAACAACAATATCACTACTAGCTTGGGTAGTGTGTTAACAATGATTCTGGTGGATTAAATTCATCATTGATTGCATATTTTTAGTTCTTATCTTTCTTTGCTGGTCGGTTGGCCGCTGGACTCGTCTGGTAGATGCAGGAGCTGAATCTTCTAGTAGAGGGATGAGGCTTGAGTCGAAAAGGAATACGTCTATAGCGAAAGGTGGGAAGGGTATTCGCAGGACCTTAGGTAGTGGGCAGTAGATATTGGGCAGCGGACAGCTGGAGCCTGGACTGGGCAGTTTAAGCTGGACACTAGGCGCTGAACACTGGGCAAGTATTTGGGCACTGGACCGTAGGCAATTGGTAGTGGACACTGAGCTCTAGGCCGTTTGTAGTGGGCACTACTGAGATTCCTTCTTGCTGACAGAAAGGGGGGGGGGTTCTGGCGTTGTAGGCTCAGGTTTGGTGACGCTGCAGATCAAGTCGAAGCTGATGATCTAACAGGTGTAGACAGTGCAGATCTAGTGGTGAAAAAACTGCGAGTCTAGTGTGCGTGATATTGCACCACCAATAACAACCAGGCTGAAAATAAAGAAGCACTTAGAAACGTCCTCATGGCAATAGGTAGGAACTCTCTTATACCATGCAATCAATCAGATTGTGCATGTGAGGCATAGAGCTCATTCCGTTCAATGAATACCTTTAACAAAAGTGAAACAGGGGAAATAGCTACATTAAACAATAGGTGAGGCTATAAGCCATGATGTTAAGATCAAACAAGTAAACCACCGATTTAAACTTCGAACTTCAATATTGCATAAAACAAAAAATGAAGGATATAACCCAAGCAAAATGTTTAAAAGTGAACAAGAATATATGGTAATAAAACCAGCATAAAAGAAGAGAGTTGCATACATCTCTAGTGGGCAATGTTATATTAATCATTTATGATTAACGGGGTAAATATGTAGATATAAAGGGAGAGGGAATGATATGCTCATAGATTAAATCTTATTCACAACATAGTGAGGCTGAATATAAGTAAAATTATAAAGACTGTAAATGCCATAGACAGACTTGGTATATCACATGCCGTCACTAAAGTAAGCTGACATGTTATACAGCAAAACACATTCATGGATCTAGTAAGAGAGTACACGATTCTGAATCTTGTAAAAGACCCGATCGCTACAGTAGATGTAGATTAAAACATCTCAACGCTTAGTTGAGGAAAATAATAAAATAATTAAAATAGGCGTGAACATAGCCCATTGATAATAAACAATGTGTTGAAGATAAAATAAAAGGGTTACATACTTACATAGTATTAATGAATGCACATAATAATGCACACATAAAGATTTAGATAAACAAGAGCAACCAACCACGGTTGTTTAAACTATGGGCGGCTTTATGAGAGAAACTAAGTTCCAGCCTTGAATATTAAATATATAAATCTGTCTGGCGGGTGTGAGCGTCTGTTAGAGTTCGAGTCCACTCTTATATAGATTGGGACTTGAACTCATTAGCATAGCCAGTAGTGCCGGGCCAATAGATTCGGGTATTTTGAATTTTATTTTAAAATAACATTCATGCTTGACCAAATGGGATTAAAGCTTCTATATTTCTAAGTTACCCGCGTCCAGTAGAATTGAACTTTGAATTTCTATTAAGCTAATACAAGGGCCTGTGACAGGTGGGGAAATGTGATGTGTGTTTGGCGCGTTTTATGTCTAGGGGATGATTATTTTTAAAGCTATCACACACCAACCTATCAGCATATGAATCGGGAGTAGACACGCAACGAGACAAAGCAAAGAAAGATAGATACAAAAGTTAAAAATGAAGAATATTTATTTACATAAATATACATATAAGAATAAAAAGGGGGAGGGTTCGCTTCTATCTCTAAATAATACTAGCTTTAATCATCACTCCTGCATTTCATAAGAGAGTATGTTACTTTGTCCTCTGACTTAGCTGGTTGACCTGTTGATGTCGCAGCTGGCTGTGTCCTGGCTTGAGGTTCTGCAGCTGGAGGTGGCGCTCTAGCGGATAGAGGGACGCCGGTGATATAGTTCTTGTGGAGTTTCAATCCCAAAATCTAATATCTGTAGTGGGCACAGTAGGGCAGGTGGCCGGCTACCGTGGGCACAAGTGTACTGCGGGCAGAGCGGATCTGCCTGGGCAGTGTAGTGAACAGGATATGTCCAGTGAGTTGCAGAGGGTTGGCGTAGCTATGACGTCTCGCACAGATCTGAATCTATAGGGACGTCGCACCTAATAGCTCGGCAAGTGGGCTGTCGAATAGGCGGGCAATGCCGATAGCGCCAAGTAATAGAGTTGAGTGGATCTCAGTAGGCAAAGGCAGTGCTGAATAGCAATAAGGCAAAGATAGTAGGTGATTCTTGATATCAAACAAATATGTGATTAATCCAGTAGATAAATAGGCAGACACCTGAGGGAGGCTGCGGATAAACAAAGACAAGTTAGGACATGTCTCTCATGCATCTTATCGATGCCCTCGACTGAGGTGCATTCGTCAGATTGGTAGAATTGCTTTAGAGCACAATGGGGAGAGGATGACAAATGGGATTTGGAAAATAGATGGCAGATAGTAGCAATATAAAATGTACATAAAAGGGAAAGTAATAATATAAAAATGTACATAGAAGGGGAAATAATAATCTCAAATAAACAACACAGGTGGATAGAGAAAGAAAGGGGGGGCTGAATTGGGGGGTGGTCAGCGACCAAGACGGTTTGTTTACATATGACCGTAGGTCGAGAACAATGCAGCGCGCTTGAATGGAGAGGGTGTCCATTCAAGCGGCGCAACTCTCGTTAGAGTGAAATGACTACAGGGGAGATAATTCAATACAGGGGAGATAATTCATATCTCTTTTCTAGACGCAGTATCAGTGCGCTAGTAAAATTATCAAGGCGGCCAACCGAGATAAAGGAAATAAAATAAGGTGTACAAATATATACACGATTGCATCAACGATCAATTGAGCAACGTAGCATTAATAGATTAATGCAATACTAAATAAATACATACATAGGACATGTTTATGTTCTCTACTTACGCCAGTGAGAAATACACAATGCACTAATTAAATATAAATGAACTAAGCAAAATACACATGATACTATCCAATGGAAATAGCACAAAGTAACTAAGATGGAACTTGTGATTAAGTTCGGCTTACCACCAGGTATTCCTCTAGGAGGGAGAATAAATGATATAGTCCAGACTCGATTGACAGCGATAGAGGAGTGAAAGGGTCTGGCTTGATTTGGATCTACTTTATATAGGCCTGGAAAATGCGGGCGGAACCAGGAAATGCCCTAGGCTTAGAATTATCTTACACGTGGGTGGATTTGACTCGAGGTGGGAGTCGTACCTTGAAAGGTCAATGGGCTTGCTGGTCCGCGTGATCTCCTAGATCAAAGAGAGACGTGTGATAAAAGGGGGGGGGGAGGAGTGACTAGCATTCCACACAAGGTGGTGTCCACTGCGGCTGTCAGACATCCTGCCGATAAGATCAAAGTCTGTGCGTATCTTTGCCCGGTCAAGGGAAGATAACTCGAAAGACGTGGCCTAGCTATCTCCAATGTGATCAACTAAGTCTAGCCTGGAGCGGAAAAGGTGGCGCTGGTGGAGAAATTTAGGGGTAGGATGGGGAAATTATTAAAATAAAATAAATAAATAATGAAAAAAAAAAATTAATGCTGTGATAAATTTGAGTGACTCTGACAGCGAGTTTTTGACTTGTCACAGGGCTCTATCTAACTTGTGATCAGGTCAGGAGTTACTAAGATGGCAATTTGGAAAGTTATCTTTTCCCTAGTAACTGCTTGGACGGGAAGATGTCACTACCTGACTCTATTGTTATTCTTTTTATGGGCGGATGTGCCCATGCCTGAGAAGAATGGGACAGAGCAGATATTAATCTCGTTGCTCAGCTCGCTGGACGCGGGGAGTGGGGTAGTTAGTTGGACGAAGGTCACACTGGATGAGTTTTATCACTTTAATACCCCTGGTCAAGTTCGACAAAGGATGGGTAATAGAAAGAAAAAAAAATAGAATTCTAACAGCAAAGTTTTCTCCCGAACTTTTGTAAAGCACAAATGAAACTTTTATATGCAAGCGTTTACGTATCGTCACAATCACCCAACAGGGCAAAGTTCATGGAATTTGGTGACTGTATTTAGCTTAATATTTTTTTATCGTCGCAATTCATTTAAAAAAAGGGGGGGGGGCTTAAACTCAAAACCACCATCGGCAAGGCTCATAAAATCTGGTCACTTTCATGTGCCTGAATTTGTATATTGAGAAACGTTTTTAAACTCAAAATTCTCTTGATAAGAGGTTTAATCGGAAAACCCTAAAGAGCGAGCTTTTAAAATCATAGTCTTTTAGAAATGTTTTTTTAACTAAACTATCTGAAAGTGTGTGTGTGTGTGTGGGAGAGTTTAAACTCAAAACCCATTTAGGCTACGAACAAAGAATTCATTTGCTTCAGGTTTTTTTTTAATTGAAGAGTGTTTTTTTTTAACCCTTTGGAGGGGATTTTGAAACTCAAAACTTACATTGGCATACTCAGAGATTGTTAACTTTAGTTGTATATAGATGAGATTTTTTTCTATAACCTCGAAGATTCGAAGATGATTGTAAAGTCCAATCCTCGCATTAAAAAGTCGGCTATCTACGTGGCACGGGTAGGTTTGGTCAGTTGCAGATAGGCCTGCTTCTTTTCTCAGATTTTTTGTTGGTTCGGCTCTCTTTAGCCCTGGCCCCTCTTATTGCTTCAAATCTCGAGAACCCAAGACTAACAGCTTCACGCCATGAGGAGCGATCGAGAGCTAGTGCTTCCCAGCCGTCAATGTCGATATCGCATTCCTTGAAGGAACTCTTGAGAGTGTCTGTGTAGCGCTTGTATTGACCTCCCTGGAAGCGCCTCCCTGCACAAAACTCTCGGTACAGAAGTCGCTTGGGATCGTCTGGCATGCGGACTACATGTCCCGCCCATCGAGACTGGGACCTTTTTACTGTCGTATTGATACTGTTCATGTTAGACAGCTTTAAGATTTCTGTGTCTGGTATGTGGTCGGACCAATGCACTTTATGGATACTCCTTAACTAAACTCTCTGAAAAAAGGGGGGAATAAACTCAAAACGTACATTGGCCCGCTCAAGATATTGGTAACTTTATCTATCTATCTATCTATCTATCTATCTATCTATCTATCTATCTATCTATCTATCTATCTATCTATCTATCTATCTATCTATCTATCTATCTATCTATCTATCTATCTATCTATCTATCTATCTATCTATCTATCTATCTATCTACCTACCTACCTACCTACCTATCTACCTACCTCGTCCCGAGACATGACGTTAAACTGCGCTCCTCTTTCCTTAGCACTTTTGGAGCTCAAAAGTGCCCTACTTCTTTTCTATCATTGTGTCTGCCTCCTCTTTTCCTAAGTCTGCCTTCATTGATCATCACACTGTCTCCTTAACTTTAAATTCTCACTACGTCCTAGACCAGTCCGTTTGCCGTGGACTGCGACAGGTAAGGGGGGATAAAGAGATCCTGGTGTTTGAGTGGTGGCTATCTGAGGATAAACCACAACAACACAATACTTTGGCTCCAAGTTCCCCTAGACCTGAGACCCAGATGGCCCGCTCTGGGTCAACCGGCTGGTCATGCCGAGCTACCAGCATAGGTCGTTGACCTATGCTGGAGGGCGGTGGCTGGAGGGTCAATCAGGGAGCTGCTGTATCGGACACATGTCCGATGTAGCAGCTGACTGAGTATAGCACCTTTGTAGCCCTGGCGGGCTCATTCTGGACATCCGAATGGCCCGTCCCCTTGTTGGACTCGATGGCGGGTGGGGAGCACAGGTGCCGAATTAACCAAAATATATATGGACAAAAAAAACACACACAAAACTACTTGCCCCAGACCTATGTCTGGGCAAGAAACGTCGAATTGACGATAAAAAAGAGGAGGTCCCAAAAAGCTGTGCCACCTGGCCATCATTTCTGGTGGTTAGATGCACAGAGGAGGGAAAAAGCCTGACAAAGTTGAGCCCTTTCATTATCTATAAGGGACTCAAGTCAGTAGTGGGAGAGCCCAAGAGTGTGTCTAAGCTACACAAAACAATGGAACTCCTTGTAGAAGTAGACAGCAAGACACACTCTGATGAGCTTTTAAGATGCAGAAGACTCTGTGATCTCCAAGTGGAAGTCATGCCACACAAGAGTCTGAACACCAGCAGAGGTGTAATCAGCTCTAGGGACCTACTGGAATGTTCCGAGAAGGAAATAGTGGAGGGCATTGAAGGAGTCACCCATGCCCGGCGCATTACCAGGCGCAGGGAGGATGAGGAGGTCAAAACCGCCAATATTATCCTCACATTCGGAACTAGGACACCGCCAGAGTATGTGAAGGCAGGATACCTACGAGTTCCAGTGAGGCCCTACATACCTAACCCCATGAGGTGCTTCAAGTGCCAGGGTTATGGACACGCGCGGCAGTCTGCAAGAGGAACACTGTGTGTGCCAGATGTGCTGGAGAGGGTCATGAGAACAAGGGCTGCACAGCCCAGTTCAAATGCCCAAACTGTCAAGCTGGCCACTCAGCCTACTCCAAGGACTGCCCTGTGTGGAAACAGGAGGTTGCCGTGCAGGAGTACAAGGCAAGAAACGGATGTACCTTTAGCCAGGCGAAATCGGCTGTACTGGCCCTACCCAAGGGCCAATTCGGCTTGACAAAGACCTACGCCCAGGCTGTTGCTAAGAAAGGAAGATCCATAGCCACACATTGACCCCTCCACCCCCTCCTCCTCCCCCAACTCATAAGAAAACACCGCCAAAGAACACACCTCTGAAGAAACAAGAAAGCCCTGTTGTCATGCTAAAGAACAGGTTCTCTGTGCTCGCTGATGAGAGCATGGAGACTGAGCAGCATGTCAAAACCAATACTCCGGGAGAACCCGGAGACATCATGTCTGACACAGGTTCTCCTCAGAGAACCCAGCCAGACACCCCAACCTCTACCGAGTTAGAGGTTGACCAACTCCCTAAGGGGAGAAATCAAAGAGAGAGAATGCCCGAGGTGAGAGAGGAGGAAATAACCTCCGCTCTAACCAGAGGGATCTCCTCTCTCCAGAGAGAAAGACTTCCCCCAAAAGGGGGTTGTCCTCCTCTCCATCCAAACCCAAGAATAAAAATACCAAGGTCACTGGAATAAAGGGAAACCCCTCCGGGGGCCTCCCAAGGCCTAATAGCTCCAAGTAGGTCATCTAGAATAAGCCATGGATTCCAGAATTGTACAGTGGAATTGTAGAGGCCTCAAGGCCAATTACGAGGAAATGCAGCTACTGATGGACTCTGAGACTCCTGTAGCTGTCTGCTTACAGGAAACATTTCTGAAAGATTGCATTAGCTTCCGAAGCTACCGTGCTTACACCAAGAATGTTGAGGATGCAGAGAGAACATCAGGTGGAGTCTGTATCCTTGTGAAGGATAGCATCCCCCATGAGAGGGTAGAACTACAGACCACACTACAGGCCGTAGCAGCTAGGATAACCCTTCACAAGGTTATCACTTGCTGCAGCCTGTATCTACCACCAGGCGCTCCATTAAACCGAACAGACATGGAGGACCTATTGAAACAACTCCCCCGGCCTTATTTTATCCTTGGGGATTTCAATGCCCATAACACCATGTGGGGAATAACAATACCGACACAAGAGGTCGTATACTGGAGAATATCTTCCTCCAACATGATTTATGCATACTTAAAAATGCATCACCGACCTACTTGCACCCAGGAACTGGATCATTCACATGCATTGACCTCACCGTATGCGTCCCCTGACTTCTGGACGATTTTAAATGGTCAGTTAGCAATGATCTACGGGGAAGTGATCACTTCCCAATCATCATTACTAACAATCTCCCTTCATTGGGACGACCTCAGCGGTGGAAACTGAATAAGGCCGATTGGGAACAATTCCAAAAAAGATGCTCTGAGGATATCACAGAAAATATCCTCCATGAACAGAACCCAGCTGATACCTTTGCTAGCAAGCTACTAAGTATAGCCAGAAAAGTTGTACCCCTAACCTATGCAAATCCAAAACGGCCTAGCAAACCATGGTTTGATACAGCTTGCAAAAGTGCTATTGGTGATAGGAAAAAACGACTGGCTGCATTTATAAAGAATCCTTCCCAGGAAAACCTAAAGCTATTCAGGATAGCTAGAGCAAAGGCTAGACAAACCATACGGTCAGCCAAAAGGAATTCCTGGAGAAGTTTTGTCGGCAGTCTGGATGCCAAAACTTCTGCTAGAGCGGTTTGGAAGGCAGTAAGGCGAATCAAAGGGAAAGAATCAAATGCAATAGGGCTTTTGAAAAACCAAGGACGAACTGTCACGTCCACCAGAGAAATAGCTGACTTCCTTGCATCCTCAATAGCAGAAAAATCATCCACTGCACACTACACGCCAGAGTTCCAAAAAGTCAAAACCAGGGAGGAAAGACACCCCATTGATTTCAGGTCAGAGAACAATGAAGACTACAACAAACCGTTCTCGCTTGAGGAACTGAGGGAATCGCTGGACAAGTCACATGACACAGCGCCTGGAGAAGACGAAATCCATTACCAGTTCCTCAAGCACCTTCCCGAACCCTCATTAGCAGTTCTGCTAGGGGTCTATAACTGTGTGTGGCAAACAGGCGCTTTCCCAAGCAGCTGGAGGAAAGCCACAGTTATACCGATACCTAAACCGGGAAGAGACGGCTCTGACCCAGCTAACTATCGACCAATAGCACTAACAAGCTGCATCTGCAAAACCATGGAAAGAATGATTAACAGTAGGCTGGTCTGGTACCTGGAAAGGAATAAAGTGATCTCAAACTACCAGTGCGGATTCCGGCAGGGGCGGACAACAACTGACCACCTGGTAAGGCTGGAAGCTTATATTAGAAATGCATTACTCAGAAGAGAACATCTAGTAGCTGTATTCTTCGATATAGAAAAGGCCTATGACACAACCTGGAAACATGGCATTCTACGTGACCTGGCGCTTATGGGGCTTAAGGGACACCTCCCCCGTTTTGTGGAGGAATTCCTGAAAGATCGAAAATTTCAGGTCCGAGTGGGCAACTCTGCTTCTGACACTCATGACCAGGAAATGGGTGTACCCCAGGGCAGCATTCTGTCAGTCACCCTGTTCAACATTAAAATAAATAGCATCATAAATGCGCTGTCCCCTGGCATAGAGTGCTCTTTGTATGTTGATGACTTTGTCATTCTTACTTATGGGAAAAACATGAACACCTTAGAAAGGAAATTACAGTTATGTTTAAACAAAATTCAGGGTTGGGCAAACTATAATGGTTTCAAATTCTCAGACTCCAAAACAGTTAGTATGCATTTTTGTAATCTAAGGGGACTCCACCCAGACCCTGAACTATTTATACACAAAAAGAAGATCCCTGTCGTGAAAACTACAAAATTTTTAGGCCTCACCTTAGATTCCAAATTTAATTTTCTCCCCCACATTAAGGAACTTAAGAAGAAATGCCAAAAGTCATTAAACATACTAAGAGTACTCAGCCATACGGACTGGGGAGCTGACAGAGATACCTTGCTGCTGCTCTATCGGAGTCTAATTCGATCCAAGCTAGACTACGGATCCATAATATATGGAGCAGCAAGGAAGTCGTACCTAAAAATACTGGAACCAATACAAAATGCTGCCCTGCGTCTCTGTCTCGGCGCGTTTCGTACATCACCTATCCCAAGTCTCCATGTGGAGGCTGGAGAACTCCCCATGGATATAAGAATGAAAAAGCTTGCAATGCAGTATATAGTCAAGCTAAAATCCAACCCCACGAACCCTGCTTTTGACTCCATATTTAACCCCACAGAGGTAGAATTATACAATCGAAGGCCTAACGTCATACAGCCGTTGGGCCTTCGAATGAGAGAACCCATCCAAAATTTAACCCCACCCATTGACCAAATCTCTAAAATAGAAACCCCTCAGAATCCTCCTTGGCTAATGAATAAACCCAAATTAAATTTATCCCTCCTTAATTTCAAAAAAGAAAATACAGACCCAAGCATACTACAAGTCCACTTTAGGGAACTGCAGGAGAGCTACGGAGATTGTGGCACCATCTACACAGACGGATCCAAAATGGAGGGAAAGGTCGCGTGTGCCTGCTCCTTTCGGAACAAAACAATCTCCCGTAGACTCCCCGATGGCTGCTCTATCTTTACGGCCGAATTGCACGCAATGTTGCTTGCACTTATGGCCGTAAAAGCATCAGAAAGGAGTAAATTTATAATCTGCTCCGACTCCAAATCTGCATTGCAAGCTTTGGGGCGGATGAAGACTGACATCCCATTGGTACATAAGAGCCTGAAGCTGTTGGACCAAATAACAGCCGACCGTAGGGATGTCACCTTCATCTGGGTCCCCTCCCATGTTGGCATTGAGGGAAACGAAGCCGCAGAGAGAGAAGCAAAGAGAGCCCTAAATCATGCGGTGTCAGGAACCCAAATTCCCTACTCGGACCTGAGACAAAGTATTGCCTCTGCCACCTATCGAGAGTGGCAGAACCGATGGGAGGCTGAGACTCACAGTAAACTCAGGCAGATTGTGGCGGATGTCAGGTGGCGGCCCACATCTAAGGGTCTGACAAGGCGTGGTAGCACAACCATGTCCAGACTTAGGATTGGCCACACCTACATCACGCACTCTTTTGTACTGAAGAGAGAGGAGCCCCCACTTTGCGAGTACTGTGACTCTCGCCTCACCGTGGAACATATCCTCGTTGATTGCCCCAGATACCAGGATGTCAGGGCGAAATATTTTAGAGCCACTAATCTAAAAACACTATTTAATAATGTCGACCCTGGGAAGGTACTGGGCTTTATTCGGGAAGTGGGGCTATCTACGAAGATCTGATTTCTGAATTTGTGAACATGCACTATTTACATTAGATTTTTACCAAATATTTAAATTTTTACTACCTTTACTATTTTAACTGTGAATAGACCCTGATTTTAATTATATGACTGTATAGAATCTGGCCCTTGTTGTTTAGAGAGAGAGTGGTCCTTGAGGGACTGCAGGCACGACATGGCCTAAATTGTGCCGATGTGCCTCAAATCAAAATAAATAAAATAAACAAAGAGATAATTACTATTTAACTGCAATAGCTTACTTTAAAGAACAATTGAATACTGACTAGTTCAGTGTAATACGTGTTCTACAATGTTGTCCTTCTCAAAAGTGGTAATTGATATATATATATCATGGGCGTAGCCACAACCCCCCCCCCCGACGAAATGAAATCCCTCCCCACGCAGGGGGGAATCGGAATTTAGTGACTGATTTTTTGCTATGATTTTGTTTATTTTATGTGTGATTTTAATACTAAACTATCAATTGCCCCAGCACTACCAAGGCTTTTTGCGTTTAAAACCCCTGGCAGGGGTTTTGATTTTAAAACCCCTACCAGGGGTTTTAGAAGTTAAATCCCCCTCTTTTATAAAACAAAACCAAAAACCAAAAAAAAACGACTATCCCCAAATTCCAAGAGCACAGTTAAGGAAGATTTAGATTTTAAACCCCCCTACGAAATTTACGATAAACCCCTCTTCAATAAAAAAAAAAAAAAGCAAATTACACACTCAAAATTTTGAAGGGTTTTGAGTTTACCCCCCCCCCCTCTTCAGTAGGGTTTAAAACTAAAAAATACCTCTTCAATATATAAAAAAAGCTAATTACGCACTCAAAATGTTATGAGCGTAGATAAATGGATTTTGACTCAGTTTTCAGTTTAAATCCCCCTTTAGCGGTGTTTGAAGGAAAAAAACTCTTTAATATATATATATATATATATATATATATATATATATATATAAAGCTAATTACGCACTCAAAAATGTTTTGAGCGTATCTAAATGGGTTTTGACTCAGTTTTGAGTTTAAACCCCCCTTCAGCGGCATACGAAGGTAAAAAAATACCTCTTTTATATTGAAAACAAAGCAAATTATACACTAAAAATCCTATGAGTGTCGTAAAAGGAAGTTTTGAGTTTAAACTCTCCTCCAGTGGAATTTAAAGCTAAAAAATACATTTTCAATATTAAAAAAAAGCAAATTACACACTCTAAAATCTATGAGCTTAGCCAAAGGAGTTTTGAGTTTAAACCCCAGCAAGCGGGGTTTGAAGCTAAAAAAAAGCAAATTACAAATTCAAAATTCTATGAGCCATGCCAAAAGGGGTTTTGAGTTTAAACCTACCTTCAGAGCGGTTAGATGCTAAAAAATACCTCTTTAATATAAAAAAGAAAATTACACACTAAAACTATTTGAGTGTAGCCAAGCCAATTGGGTGTTTTGAGTTTAAATCCCTCTCCTACAGATGCCTTTTTTCTTTAAAGTTTAAAACCCCTCAAGATAGTTTTGAGTTTAAAATCTTCTTACAGAGCGTTTTGAGGTGGACAACCTCTATCTTCAACATTATTCTAAAGCAAACTACACTTACCAAATTCAATGACCGTTACTAAATGCGGTTTTGAATAAAAAAAAAACACCAAAAACTTTAGAATTTGTTTAGTTTAAAACCCCCAACAGATAGTTTTGACGATAAAACTTTCCTTTTCGATATAAAACCTAAAGCAAACTACAGTCATCTAATTCTAAGAGCGTATTGAAGAGAGGTTACACTTTTCTACCAGTGGTGAGGCTCCAATAATAAAGTGCAGTAAATAGTCATCTGCGACATTGAAAAACACTAAATGTGGCTCAACAAATATGGTTAAGTCAGTTATAGAGATCGGGTCTAAATCATTGAAATCCTATGCCAAACTGGTAGTCGACCCCTTAGTAAGATTGTGACAGAACGTTGCATAAGGTTTGCGGAACAAAATGAATTACGCATAATAAGAGTTGCGATGACAATCCTATTAAGTACAACTTGGCACCACACATTTATGGAGGTCCTTAGTGCAGGTGGGAAAAGGGTTTAGACATTACCAGTGACAAATGTTTGTGGAAACAGCTTGACGGCAAATGCGCCGAACAACGCTGGAGGGTTTAAGTCAGTAAGCACATTAGAATGTAATAAAGATTATGTTCACACACACACACACATAAATACATATATTTAAATAATTTTTTTTCTACGCCCATAATATATATATATATATATATATATATATATATATATATATATATATATATATATTGTTACGATCTTCTCAATCAGGCCTTCTGTAAACACTACTTAACAACACAACACAGCACATCTAACAAAAGAACTTGACAACAAGAGCTTCAAGTAACAAAGTGGCGATTTAATGACAATTACATCAACAGCCAATTCAACACAATTGGCTACATCAAATTCAAATGCTTTAACACAATAGATCTGCCTAACTTTACAAGTCTCTCTAGCTCGTACAGCTACATTTTCGAAGGTACCAAAGGTACCACAGTCCTTATGCCTTGATGTTCTGGACACAACTGTCTCTCGTTACACACCGTGTCTCTCGACCGTGAAGGCTCTTGATCACATGACCACAACACAGGTCATGCTTGCGTGAACTAGCAGTACTGTCCCTTGTCTATCGACAGCCGTTGACCCGTTGACCTGTGTGATTGGCCTGAGTCGTGTGTATCAGTAGGCCGCACACATATTAACCCTTTCGTTCCGCCACTGGAGTTACTACAATATATATATATATATATATATATATATATATATATATATATATATATATATATATATATATAACAAGGAACTCCCTAACGATGTGCGTCTCAAACAGCATCTCACAACCAGTAGAAATCCTGGCCTTTGCGTGTGGCTCAGACATTGAGTCTGGATTAAGTGTTTTAATTAACACGAGAAGGGACGAAGACGAGTAACTAGCAGTTTAACTAGTAATCTTCGGCAAAGAGAGGCTCGTTAGCCATGGCTAGCTACCCACTTTTGAAATGAAAAACTTTTAATTAAAACCTCTGCTACTTTGCAGCTATACCCAAACATGGGAAAGACTTTGGGATTCAAGCCTGAGAAAAAATCAAGACCTTCTGAACTCCAGGTAACTTATATTTTGTTGTCTTTTTTTAATCACCTGCAACATTAGAATCTCAAACTTCAATGAAACCAAAGATCGGTAAATAGGCTAACAAATAAGGGCACCTAGAAAGGAGGGCCTACGATAGACGAGATTCATTGGCTTTCTGTGAATGCGAGAATCGTTTACAAGAAAGCTGAAATTAGTTATTAGTGCATCAATTATAAAAAAAAAATATCTAAACGAAACGATCAATTCATATGTCTCTCAGAGAGCCCTTCGCTTAATGGACTCAACGCTTCGAGTGGTTTCTCCCTCAAAATCTACGATCTGCGTTTTTTTTTTTAGTGCACGGAGAAAAAGGTTTAGAACTCACTATCCATTGATCTCAGACAGACAACAAATAAAGCATTTAAGTAAGCGATGGAGCTGGGCAGTTTTTTTTTTTGTGAATGTTCTAAAGGCCCTTCAATTTTAATATAAAACTTTATAAGAATATCATATTTCAAAAGAAATATTGTACTCAAAAACTATTTATTTCTGTTATTTACTTACGTTTAAAATGGATATTTGTTTTAATTTGTTGGATTACGATTAAAACATGTTTTACGGAAATAAATAAGTGACCAAAATTTGACAATTTAAATGCATGGCTAAAACGTATTTTAAAAATATAAATCATTATGATACAAATAATACAATCACTGATGCACAGAACGTTACGTTTGTGTTAAAGAGATTGTTCTTTATTGATTTCTCATCAGCTTTTAACATTATACAACTTCGTTTACTCATTGAAAAGATGAAAGCGGTTAAGATTAGTCCATACATACTACTATGTGCTAATGAATTTTTCACCCAGAGATCTCGGAGTGTTAGGGTAAAGAATGTTATATCAAATGAAAGCATAGTTAACACAGGGGCGCCCCAGAGGGTTGTAACCAGTGGCGTAGCTACCAATGTGCGGGTGGTGCGGGCCGCACAGGGCACCAAGTGGAGAGGGGCACCAAAATTCCCCCAGTGTGTATTAATTTCCTATTTCCCTGAGCATTTCAGTAAAAACGACTAAGTGTATGGACACGAGCAAACATAAGCTACTGTATTTTAAACATAAACTAACGATTTATAAACTAGTCATGTCGCTATTTTGTTTCATCTCCTTGACTATTTCTTCCATACAATGTAAGGTCTAGAACAGTTGGAATCTAATTTACTAGATTTATTTGTTGTTGTTACTACACTGATCGATGCTTTGTAATATAAAGAAGAAGAAGAAGATAGGCCAACCTTTTTTACTTCATTGTTTAGTCCATTGGTTTCATCTAGATATTGAGTTTACAAATATATTTCTAAACTCTAGCTCTAAACAATTGTCTTAGTTTATTCATTTCTTTATGATTCTTAATAGTTTAATTTTGGAAATAATTCCATTGCAATGTCAAGTTTTAAAAATAAGCTAACTTTTGTTTTCTACGAGTTTTTTTTTTTAACTAACTAGTTAATTGTAATACTGTAACGTAAACAAAATGATGAACAGTGCTCAAGACTGACTAGTCTGGCTGGCGCCTCAAAACCCTTTTAAGCTCAGACGGAGAAATCGGCATCTCTGGTTCTGTCCGGTCTGTGTAGTCTATAAGGGCCCCATACCCAGATCTATCGGGGTCCTCATTACCGACCCATCGGTATAGCAGAAAATGGCAACTGATGGGTAGGACTTTAGTGTAGCTGATGTCAAGTTTTGGAGTATGGCAGGTGTTAATCGCCTCTTGGTGGCTCCCTCTTGCCCTATAAGAAACATGCTTATTTGTGGGGCCGGCAATCTCCTCCACGGAGGGCAAGTATTAATCCTTCTAATAGGAATTCTATCAGTGGAGAGCCCATATGATTTTGACAAATTTGCCGCAATGTGGAGGAACGATCGCAGTTTTATGCGGTTCCTCTCTCTCTCCACTGTTGCACTAAGATTGTGGTGGGTAGCCTAGAGTCGCCTCTTTTGTAGCGCTCGTAGGCCGTAAGTACCGCCCTCTCCCTCTTTAAATGTAAAGGGGCCAAAGATGGATTCAATGAGTGGTGGAGGTTATCCCCGAAAATAGAAAAACATGAGACCAGCAGAGCTCACATTCAGTCATCGCTTGCTTGGAGGGAACTTGTAGTTTGCCTGAGAGTAGGGAACAGTTTTGACAACAAGGCCCAAGATTTGATTATACAAGAGATGAAAACCTGGAGAGGTAGTAAAATTACTATCAACGTACGATCCACTCTTGAGGGATCATGTGCTTCGAACTAAGCTTTGTTCCAGTCCGAATACATACATGTCTTCACAAATACAAAATGAATTTATTACAATATTGGGGGATCACGCTAAAAAAAAAAAATCATACAGCAAGTAAAACATTAAGCCAAATATTTCTCTATTATTTTTGACAGTACACCTGACATCTTAAAGCTGAATCAAACTTCCCAAATTTTACGGTATGTTGTCATGGATAATGACGGGGTGCAGGTTCGTGAGTCTTTTATCGACTTCATCGACACAAAGGACGTGCATGATGCTGGAATCGCTGAGATGATTCTAGAGAAACTGCGTTCGGATGGCTTAGACATAATGGACTGCTGGGCCAAGGCTATGATGATGCTGCGGTCATGAAAGATCAAAACTACGGTGTCCAAAAACGTATTCTAGAAGTCACTATTCATTGCCTGCTCAAACTCTGGAGACATTAACTAACAGAGATGAAAATTCATCGACTATATCTGAAGCAGGTGGATTATTGGTTGCTGTTCAGTCTTTTAATATGTCACCTATCTTGGATTTTGGGCTCCTGCATTAACTGAAATTAATGATGCGCAATTCTACCTTCCAAAACAAGGATTGTCTATTCGAGGCTGCTCACTCAAACTAAAAACATTAGAGACATTTTTAAGTAGTAATCGAGAGGACGTCGCTGAAGCCAGCATTACCTTTGCCGGAAGCGTGTGCTCAGATCTGAGAATCAGTAAAGAACCTCAAAAACGTATGGGCCATAAGGAAAAGATGCCTGGTGAGAAAAGTGACTACTCTGTACTTACACACAAAGAATAGCTACGAAGGGAAATTTATTCTACCTTGGACAGGATTGTTCAAGAAATAATCACCCGATTAAAGCAACTTCATAATGTAGCAGATAGATATGAATTTTTGTCGCCTTCCCAGCTATTAAATCCTCAGGTTGAAATATCTCGATAGTACTCCTAGCGACATTGATAAAAACGAATTTATGCTGGAGCGAAAGAGGCTTTAACGGTTTGTCACAGTTTCATCCAAAACAAAGACCTGTTGAGCTCTTGAATTTTATAAAAAAAAATATCAGCTAGATGATTCAGTCCCGAATATCGTCATCGTGATTCGCATATTTTTGACTATTGCGGTAAACGTCGCTACATGCGAGAGAAGTTTTTCCAAACTTAAACTGATCAACAATTATTTGCAATCAACGATGACAAATTTACGAGTCACTAATTTGGTCATTTTGTCCATTGAACAAGAGCTGGTGGAAAAAAATAGATTTCGATAAAATTATTGATACTTTTGCCAGCAAGAAAGCGCGTAAAATTCATTTGTAGTATGTTTATGTAAAAGTGATTTTTTTTGAATTAACAATATTTGATTAATGAATACATATTATTTTGAACAGGTTTTGCAATGTTATTAATTAGTTATTTTTTTTTGGGGGGGGGGGGGGCATCTAGATGAGGTACCGCACCAGGCATCATACACTCTAGCTACGCCACTGGTTGTGACATCGCCATTATGGTTCGTTTTGTACACCAATGATTTTAAATCCGATAGTCCTTTTTGCTCCTTCACAAAATTCGCTGATGATGCGGCTCTTCTTGTCCTGCTCTCAGAGAGCTCAGACAAAAATGAGTATTTTAAAGAAACACAGTGAAAAATACTGTAAAGATATTTTTTTTATTATTAAATGTAAAAAAAAAACAAAGAAATGATAATCGATATTCGTAGGGAAAAGAAGATAAATGATATTGTTTCTGTAGCTGGAGAGACTATTGAAATTGTGCAAACCTTTAAATACCTTGGTACTATCCTAGACAAAAAACTAAATTTTACTGCAAATACTGATTTTATCAGCAAAAAAGGGCAGCAAAGATTACGACTACTAAGAAAACTGTCCTCGTTTAATGTTAGCGAAAAGGCCTTGGCTATGTTTTATCACGCTCACATATGCAATATTTTAAGTTTCAATATCACTGCCTGGTATGGCATTCTGAGCATTAAATATAAAAATAAACTTTATTGAATCCAAAATGCAGCTTTTAAAATCATTGGCAAAAAACAAACCCCATTTGGGCAGTTGTTTGAGACAAACATCTATAAAAAAAAAAAAAAAGCTAAAAAGATCCTCGAAATAAAGAATCACCCTTTGTGTCAGGATTTTGTGATTTTACCATCACAAAAGAGATACAAGACACAGATAGCAAAGACAAACAGACACAAACACTCTTTTGTTTCCCTTGCAATCAAATCATTAAATAAGAATAATCTGGTATAAACTTTGTCACATGTAAATTATGAATGAGTCTGGTGTGAATGTACACTATGGTTTCTTATAGTTAATTTTTTTTTTGTTTGGTGTAATGCACAAATTGTAAGACAAATTTCCACACGGACAATAAAGATTAATAAATATTATTATTATTATAATTATTATTAAATGTGTAATAAGATTTCACTATAGTACTATAGTACTTATAAAAAAGCAGTTCTGTAATCATCTTCTTGCTTAAGGGATCTTTTTTGACCCGACAAAAGTTTTCGCCTCACTATTTAAAAAAAAATAAGTGTTGATAACTTTTAACCTGAGAATTTTCAGACTTTAGCTACCAATATATAATATTCATAAACATATGGAGTATTAAAGCAACAGCAGTCAATATAATTAATTTTGGCTTTCTAAGGTTTGAAAATTATTTGTAATAACTAAAATTTAACAGCAATCTATTGGTTTCAAAGCTATGTCTTTTAAATATATATATATACACACACACACATATATATATATATATATATATATATATATATATATATATATATATATATATATATATATATATATATATATATATATATGTGTGTTTATAATAATAATAATAATAGAAGAAAGAGAAATTTACACATGTGTTACATCGAATACAAAAAAGCATTCGATTCAGTTCCGCACGATTGGCTGTTTTCTGGAAATTCATAGAATCAACCCAATAATAAAACAACTACTGAAAGTCTGTATGGATAATTGGAAGATAATTCTACACCTTAATCGTGATAGACTAGGTTCTGTACACATAAGAAGGGGTATATACCAGGGTGACTCTCTATCTCCGCTGTGGTTCTGCCTAGCTATTAAGCCACTATCTAAATTACTTCATGGCACTACAAACGGTTTTAGGGTTGATACTAAATGTACAAAGTCTGTGTTTCACCTGTTATACATGGATGATTTAAAGCTATATGCAGAGAACGAGCAAAAGCTACACACCTTAATTAAAACAGTAAAACGCTCAATGACGATATCTGCATGTCTTTTGGCTTGGATAAGTGTGGTATCATAAGCATAAAAAAAGGGCAAGGCAGCCAACACCAACATTGCATTTGAAGGCATCGAAGAACTGAACTCTGCCTCCCTTTATAAATATCTTGGAATAAACCAGAATGCCACGATAAACCATAAAAAATTAAAAGATGACTTTCTTGGCAAATACAAGCAGAGAGTTAATAAAATTCTCAACACAAAACTGTCTAGCAGTAACCTCAACACGGCAATAAATAGCTGGGCCGTCCCAGTGCTCCTCTACACGTTTAGCGTCATCAAATGGACAGATACCGACATTCATGACATTGACAGACTCACGAGGAAATTATTAACCAAATTCCGATGTTTACACCCCAAGTCCTCCACCATAAGGCTATAACTGTCCCGGAAGGATGGAGGCCGTGGATTGCAGAACATCTTCAAACTGTGTAAGACGCAAGTTTCCAAAATACGATCAAAACTGCACGCCTCCAGCAATGAACTAGTTTCCTTCCTACGCAAATATGACTATGATGCAACCCCTCTGAACCTAAACAATGTTGATGTTAATGTCGGTTTGGACGACGTAGGGCATGAGATTCGACAATGGGAAGAAAAAACACTCCACGGAAAATTCCCGGCTTTATTACATGGGGACAACATTGACAAGGCTGCTTCCTTAGCATGGCTAAAAGCAGGTCACCTTTACCCTGAAACTGAAGGCTTTGTCTCAGCAATACAGGACAGAGTAATTAGAACAAAAAATTACGAGAAACATATCATAAAACTCAATATTGTTGACAAATGCCGAAAATGTGGAAATGTGGGTGAGTTAATTTAACACATAATGGCGGGATATTCAGCCCTATCGGAATCTGCCTACCTAGGTCGCCACAACCAAGTTGCAAAGCTAATACACCAGCACTTGGCTTTGACACACAATTTGATCGGTAAGGATACTCCTACATATTATAAATACTCACCACAAGAGGTTCTCGAGTCTACGGATCATCTACTGTACTGGGATAGGCCTATTTTGACTGACAAAACGGTAGATTTTAATCGCCCTGATTTGCTGCTCATCGATAAAAAAGAAAAGGCCGCTACCATTATTGACATCGCCGTACCACTATCTCATAATTTTAAAAAAAAAACTGAGCTGGAAAAACAACGAAAATATGGGAACCTTGGCTTGGAGATTAAGCGTTTATGGAAATTATCTAAAATAACAATATACCCCATTGTCATATCAACCGAGGGGATAATAACAACTGACCTCACAGATACCTTCAAGGCCCTTGGCATTCCTAGGAACATTCTCGTTGCCTGTCAGAGGGCGGTACTTCTGCAGACCTGCCACATAATCAGAAAATTCCTCGGTGGAAACTGATAAAGGGACTACGATGAATTTTGTTTCCCTTCGCCAGAGAATGAATACTCGCTCTTTTATAATAATAATAATAGTAGTAATAATAATTATATTTATTAATAATAAGGAAATTTGTTTTACAATTAGTGCATTACACCAAACAAAATATTATAATAATAGAAAACCAAAATATACATTCACACTAGACTCAAAAGTTTATATCACATAGTTTGTATTTAATTATTTGATTGCCAGGGGAAGAAGTGAGTTTCTGAGTTTCTTATCCTTTTCTATTGGTATCTTGTATCTTTTTTTTGTGATGGTTAAATCACTAAATCCTGAGTCAAAGGGGGAGTTTTAGCGCCCCCCAAATGGGGAAAAGACGCTTTAGATTTTTGTGGCCTTTCTGTCTTCTGTCCGTCCGTCCCTTTTAGATCTCAGAAACTAGAAAAGAAAATGAAATCAGACATCATGATATTTTAGATCATTCAAATTTCTTATGCATCGGCTACCTTTTTCTTTTCTGAAAGGGAAAAATCTAATTTTTTAAATCAATTATGCAAGCAGTTATCATAAAAATACACCATTTTTACAGCTATTCACTATTAATAGTAACAAACACTGGAGAATTTTTAGTAAGGGGGATGGATATATACTATTTTTTAACACATTAATGCAAATGGTTTTAGATTTTTGGTCAAAAAATATTTTAGTTTTACAATTGTATTGCTAAATTATACAGTTCTGTCATACTAAATACTGCATTTATAAAAAAATAAATTGTACTTTATTTTGAAAGAGAAAAATTCTTTTTACTTTGCAAAAGAGTTGGACATAATTTAAAACAACAATTAATAAAAAGTTTTTCATATTATCACGTGAACTGCAAAGTGTCCAAATCTCTGTGGAACACAAAAATAAAGGATTTTTTTTATTTTACAAAAATGTACTTTTCTTGATGCTTTAAAATAGGAGATTGACCCTTTACAAAACAATTACATCAATTACATACTCTTTATAAGACATCTAACTTCACATTCACTTTCACCTATCCCTTGGTCTGCTGGACCTTTCAGGCACCACACAGGATCTGTAAATCATCTTTCTCTATTCTTCTCTGTCATTTGCTTTTATAGAATTTCATTCTGATATTCTTTTTGAAAATATTGAAACCTGTCTTTAACCTGCCTGGGTGGTCCACTTCTGATTTAATAACGATATTCTTCTGAAAATATGGAAACCTGCCTTTTTGCCTGCCTGGGTGGACCTTTTCGGGGTCCGATTTCGAGTTTGTGTTTCCACACAAACTGTCTTTGTAACCTTGTTTTTTTTTTCTAGAATTTTTTTAGCTTTTTTTATGAATGCTTGTCTGAAACAGCTGCCCAAATGTTTTTTTTCTTCTTTTGGCCAACGATTTTACCAACAGCATTTAGGATTCTATGAAGTTTATTTTAATTTTAAATGTTCCGATTGCCATACTAGGCAGTGATATTGAAACTTAAAATATTGCAGATGTTAGCGTGATAAACATAGCCGAAAAAAGAAGACATTTTTCTAAGCAATCGTAATCTCTGTGGCCTTTTTTTTTCTGATATTATCAGTATTGGCGGTAAATTTGTATTTAATGTCTAAGATAGTAAAAAAAATATTTATATGTTTGAACTATTTGAATGGTCTCTCCAGCTACAGAAACAATATTAAGTGACACTTTGTTGTGAATTTGAATGTTTTCTTCCTAAATTTTGATATTGGATGTATAAAATATAATTCAATCTCTTTAATATTTCAAAGAATTTATGGTAGATGATTAGTATCAATACATTAACAGAATTGATGCTTTTTTTCTTTAATTCAGTACTTTAAACCGACGTTATGCTAAACAAATGTTTAGATAAGCATTATTGTTTGGATTTTTTTTAGTTTTGCCTAGCATCCTTGGAATACATTGCTAAAGCTAGTTGTACAGATTTAACCTTCAACAATAAAACTTTTTCGTTTGATGAAAACAACATTGCATTGTTAGAAATGAGGACTGCTATAAAGAATGTCAACCCATTGATTGATATGCAACTAGAGGAAAATAAAGATGCTATATCCTTGGCACTGCTTATCAAATACTTTATCAAAAAAATAATGAAAGAAGTACATTTTGAGGTAATGTGTTTATATGTATATATTAAAAGATATACATTTTTAGCATAAACAAGAAAACAATAAAATTAATATTTAAAAGACATCAAATATTGATAAAAGAATGTAAGATGTAAACTTCTTAACAACATATTTTTTGTGTATGTAGGTAGTTGACACAATGGAACAACAAGAACTGTTTAAGGAAATTCAAGAAAGCGTAAATAATATCTTATATTTCCCAGAAAAATTGAAAACAACTTTTATAGAATCACTAACCAGTCGAATTAAAGACAAGTCTAAGCTGCATACAAAATCGGAAAACAGAAATAAATTGATTAATGTGGAGGCATGCGAGTACCAGTGTGCTATCTTTGGTTTTAATGAGAACTTTGCATTTAGACTTTCAAACCTTGGCCCAATGGGTCTTGAGCATGGAAATATATTGTACTTCTTTTCTACATGGTTAGAGTCTTACTGGCAAGAAATGTTATCTGAAACAAATCACAACCCTTATGACCACGAAAGTAATTTCAAAAAACTTGGAATAAATTCAGATGTGTCAGAAATATTAAGTCGAAGCATAAAGATGAATGTGAGAGAAATGCAGACTTCTTTGTATTGGGCAAAGTCTTACTTGAAAACTGTTTGGTTTTCACATCCACTAATTAGCCAATGTAATAATGAATTTTTACCAACTGAAGTTGATAAGTGGATAGAATGCCGTGAGATTATAGAAATAAGACAAATAGAACTGTCCAATAAAACTGCTATAGGACACATAAAACTATTTAGAGCGTCTAAGCAAAGTAAACTAACAGATTTGGCAGTAAAAAGGGAATATTGTATTGAAAATAAAAATGTGTACTACCATGGTACAGAGCAGTATTGTTTATATGGGGAACGTGGGAAAGATGGCATCCTAAGCAAAGGAATAGATCTGAGGAAAGGGAACGGAAAACAAGACTTTTCACACAGATGTGGTTTTTATTTATCAGATACACTAGATGCAGCCCGTGAATGGGGAGGAAACAAAAGTCCGAATGACCATTGTGTCATTGTTTTTGCAATACCAGAAGAACTTTTGAACGCAGAAGGACAGGGAGGACTTGATGTTACAAGTGATGACGAAAAATGGGGTAGGGTTGTCGACTATTTTAGAAATGGAGAGTCCAATACAGAGTCAAATTTCAATGACAGTGAATTAAACGAAATAAACAATGCAAAGTTTATTAAAGGTAATATCTCTAAAAGAGATAAGAGTGCCTATACTATTAACAACATAGTTGTTAGACAAATTTGTTTAAAAGAAAAGGAATATGCTAAAAGAATCGAGAGCTGCATACGTGCGATAATATTTTATCATACAGAAAACTAGACAATATGAAATTTGAAACAAAACAAAGCAGTCCCATATTTTAAAAGTGAAATAGATTGGCTAGGATAGATTGAGAAATTTAATAAATAAATAAACCTTCATATGAGAAAGCTGCAAAATTTGTTAAAACATTTCCCCTAAATTTTGAATAAATTTCTGTTGTGTTCAACAAGTTTCAAACGTTTAACAGCAAATTTAGATTATAAAAAGTAGTATTATATAATTATGTCTGTGTCAGTTTCTTGATATTTTTGTAAATGGCTGACTAATACGTCTTTAATTTTTTTAAAAGAAGAATTTGGATTGGTTTATTTGGCCTAATTGTGTTACCTATATTTTTTTTCAATCTATAAAAAAATTTTGTTTATTTATTTTGTTTCTGTGATAAGACATAAATGAATTACTATGAGAAAATGATTGTAATTTTGTAAAATCAAAATATTGATTTTTGTTTAAGATTTATATTATTTTAATGTAAAATAGTCTGTTTTTTTATCTAAATATGTTAAAAGTTATTGCAAAAAAAAATAAAAATAATAAATCATGTCAGAGTACATTCTTTGACTATAGCTTTCAATGTGAGCTACTTTTTCTAAGAGCATGTTTTTACAATTTATAAGTGTATATATATGTTTTATTTAGCTTTTTTTAGCTTTTTTCTTTTATTTAAGATTTTATTAAACTTCTGTAAATATATTAACTTTTCAAATTAATATTTGTTTGTATTTATCCACTTGATGTAAAAAAATATATTTTTCGATATATTGTTTTTCACATTACTTCACTTTCAATAAATTTAGTAAAATAACTTACATTGTTTCCGATTATAGAAAATAAATCCTCCGTTGGAATAATTTATACCTTTAATTAAAATTACCTTTGCTAAATCATTACAGAATAATTTATAAAAAGGAAAAGTTAATAGATTAGAGAAATGCAATCTAATGTTTAATAACATAATTATATAAAATATAATTTTATATTAATTTGCTTTGAAATATATACAATGTAATATTTTTCAACTTATTGTATGGACATTATCTTCAAAAATACATATCTTTTTAATTCAATGCAAAGAGTCAGGCATACTATATTAAAGATTAACGAAAATAATGATTGTTTTGTTTTGTATTTAAGAAAAGCCATCTATACTTCTATTTCAACATTAATGAACGTCGAGCTAGTATAAAATTATTTTTTTACAAAGCTTATATCAACTTAATATGTTTGCCAATCTGCTTAGTAAAATAAAATTACATTTATTGCTAGCACACTTATTTCTCAGATAACTTTAGAAAAAAAATGTACCTACTAAAACATGAATAAAATAATAATAAAATAATTAGTCAATTAAATATTGGAATTAATAATTTTTAACATCAATAAGGGAGATAACTACTAAAATACTTAGATATAGTTGTAATTACGAGTTTTATAACTGAGAAAATCTTTTTTTTAAATGATTTTTTTTTGCTTGTTATTTTATTTCCTTTGATTAAGTGTCCATTTTATCTAGAAATATATGAACATTAAATAGCAAAGTTGTGATATAAAAATATATAGTACTATATAAGTGTTGATACTTCTATACTTTTATTAAAATTTAAGTTAGTTTTAATGGTGTCGAATATAAATACACTTTTATTTGACACAGCAATTTACATGTATATGACAAAAACGTATATTACCGTCATGTACTTTTTATCCTATAGTAGAATTTACTATTGTCTGTAAACATTTTATATATATGTTTGGTTTATACTTATGCCGGTTACGCTTGTTATACATTTAATAGCACTGACAAAATGATGATTTATAGCATATTTGTTTATTTTACAAATGAAAAATTAATTACTTTTTTTTCATCTTTAATATTACCCATGCGTTTTCTAGCTTCTTTTCTAACATATTAAGTTATTCATTTTTATGAAATATATCGGCTGTGTATGTACATTGCATGTAATTGCGAGTCTTATCTATTTGTTCTCATTGTCGTGGCTAAGTGGTAAATCCCCTGCCCTCAAACCGAGAGATTAGGGTTTAAATGTCAATAAAGACTGGGATTTTTAATTTTGGGATTTTATTGATGCAACTGTTTCCACTTGACTCGAACGGATAACTTCCTATTTAAGAAAAGTAGAGGTGGTTTATCGTTAATCTTACTACATGACACATTGCTTTTTTACCTTGGGTAGAAAATTAATATATAACCTTTACAAAGTCTGTCCATAGATCAAAAGGTCTGAAAGGGGATTCTTTTTTTACTCTATGTAGCTAGGGAAAAGAGCTTAAATTGAATTCCGTCAGTTAAATGTAGCCAATTAAAAAGATAACTATTTGTCCCGCGAAACCAAGTTAGAATCACTTATAAGTCGAACAATGATTTTTTAAAATAATACATTGTGTTTGTTTATTTTACAAATTTCTAATGTCTCTATCTGAGTCGAAACTCCCCTCATGAGGGCGGAGGATGTTGAAAATATATTAATTATAAACATTATTTAAAAATGTATAAGTATATATACATTTTAACGACTATCATAAGAATATCTTCTTACATCGCCTAACGACGCGTCGCATATATCTATTTCAATATTAATAAATTTACTGTTAACAAAATAATTAGTGCACATTTAATTATTTTAATAGTACTAATAACATAATCTTTGACGAAGCTCGACCCTGGCAGTGCCAAAGAATAAATATTACTTCATTTCTAACATAATAATAATATAATACTAATAATCTTTATTATCGTAAGGCAATGTGTTTAACTATTGTGCTTTACACATAACATTACATTTTTAAAAGTAAACCATCAATACGATAGGCAACTAATTTTTCGTCGAACCATATTTTCTATAAATCTGCATTTTTAAATATTTCTATTTAAAAATATCATTTATATAGCTTATAATTCCATTTTTAAATATAGTTAATGTTCTGCACTAGCCATCAGGACACAATCACGAAATTATAGGTCTATTACACATTAATCTGTCTAAACTTTAGTGTACATCACTCAATAGATTTTATTTTTATAAAAAAAAAACAAAAAAAAAAACATGCTTTAGGCTCTGAATTTTTATTTAAAAATAAATAGGTTATAAACGAAACCAAAAAACAATAGTTATCAAATAGAGAAAAAAAAATAAAGATACAAGATACTAAAATATTACGGCTTTAACATCAATTGTAGACAGTGACGAGCTTTACATGTAAAAGATCACCAATAGAAATGATTTACTTAAATATTACAATTTATCTCGAAACATTTTTTTTTTATTTAAAAAATAGAAGTTTTATGTTACTGCTTAAGCAAAGTTTTTACTTTATAACGTTTTGTTTTCATTAAACTTTAAATAAAATTTTCATATATTATAATATAAATATATCTTTAAATTAATAGTTGGAGTTTTTTTTTTATGTTTTCTAAAATAGTGTTTTTTCAAAAAAATTCTGCTATAAACTTTTTAATGTATAACTTTATTATGTTTTTTTTTTCGAACTTATTTACTTTATTTATTGCAATAAAACAATATAACAGTTTTTTAAATACGTAGTGTTTTCTGTTTTAAAATATTTCCTAATTTTCTAGTGAAAAAAAAACAAAACAACTTGTCTGTTGTTTAGAAGTTGTGGTGTATTTCTGATGTGACTTGAGATCACGCTGTTTGTAGTCGCTATTCTTATTATTGTCAACAATAACAACAGAATAAATAAATAAGATGATCTTGACTGTTGTGTTGTGATATTATTACACAAAAGACGGGCACAACTCACTATTGTTGAATCTTGCTACAAGCACTACTTGAAAAAAAAAAGTTGTGTCCGTTAGTCCATGGAACTATACTAAAGAAACAGCAAATTTTAAACTGGGTCTTTACGCATTCAGTCTGCGCATCCTGAGTAATATTGAAAAAAATTAATAAAGAAGGTTTACACGACTTAAGCGAGTCACCAGTTTTGATCTGAAAATTTGTGTTGGCTCTATACACTCACATTTTAAAAAAAATTCCATCCATTTTCAAAGAAGCTGTTATTTTATATATTTAATATTTTAGAATAATAGATCATCACAGCTATTTCTTCTAATCATCCAGACCTTAATTTATGTTTTCAGTGATTCCAGGGCTGGCTATTTATACTAGATGTTGTGAAATTGCATGTGGTATTCGCAGACATACCTACCGTTCCATAACCCTTAAACCTAACCCTAACCACATTTTTCTCCTTTCCACATTGTCTGGATTTCTGTTTCGCGAAGTACGAATTCCGAGAAAACAATATAGAGGTTATTTTCATTTTTTGTAAAAATGCGAAATCAATATACTGAATGCAAAACTCATTTATTGTCAACCATAGACATAATTAATTTAGACTGGCCGATTAAAGAGTTTTATGAAACGAAAATTTGTGACTTGCAATTTTGTGTACTTTATTATACAGCATTTATGAGCAGTATAAAAGTTAAGTATTCATATCTATTTCAGCCATAACCTATATAAGTATTACATATATTGCAAATAAGGAGGCAGTGTAGTTTTGTTTAAACTCTAAGAATGAAGATCATGCAATTTTTCATAATTTGGAAATCCGAATACAATAGATATACATGTTTTCAAGTTACATGAAGTTACTTCCTTCGGCCAGTCTATATTTATTTATGTCTATGTTGTCAACATTTGCTCCCGGTGTGGTCTATATTTCGTTTATACAATTCCAATTTTTTTCCCGTAAATGCATTTAAGACATTGGTTTCTAAAAATTTAATAAGGAAAGGATTCTAGACTTGATCTAGATTCTAGTAGATCTAGATCTGTAGATCTACTGGCTTATTTCAAAACTTGTAAATCTAGATACAGATCAATTAACGTCTAGCTTTTATAAATGTAAATGTACATTCGAGTTGTAGCCTTGATATAGATCCATCTATAAATTAAAATTTTTTCTAGATTAGTTTAAAATCATGATCTACATAATATTCAGTAACAAGCAGAGGCTAAAGATAGTATTTATTAGATCTAAAATAAATTCTGAAAAAAATTATTGATCTATCTCTGTAATTGTGATGTAGATCTAGATTTTAAATGTATAATGACTAATAGATCGTTTATTATTATTAAGTTTAATGTATTCAAACTACAATGTAACTATGTCATTTGTTTACTAAACTAAGAAATTACACTTATACAGATAATGTTGTGAATAAGATGGATGGTTTGCTAAAGCAAAAAATAAGGCGTATGTGTGTATGTATGTATGTATATATATATATATATATATATATATATATATATATATATATATATATATATATATATATATATATATATATATATATATGTATGTATGTACAGGGCCGCCGCAATGTCTCTGGCCGCCTGCGTGCAAGATTAAAAATGCCGCCCCCACCCCTTTTTTTTACAGAAACAAAAAAATTACATTGAGACTGAACTGGACATTGTTCCAAAAAATCCCTTAGATTTAAATCTATTTTTTTTTACCATTCCATTGTTTCCGTTCATATTCGCATTGTTGTTGTATCCCTCAAGTACAACGATGAACCATGCACTATGAACAATGTCGGATTTAAGTGCCTTTAGACATCTGACATTTCGGTTCTTTGTGGTGAACATTAAAAACTGATCTCGTTCTGACTACACACTTATGCTTCTGTATTTGTGACGATGAATATATAATTGATGAGCTGCGGCAGGTATATTACAATGAACGGTGTAAATGATCATGATCTATATACAATATCTCGATAACTTTGACAGCTCAACAGTGTTACATGGTCTGGACATGGATATGTTAACTTGTTAACATTATCTCAAAAGTTCAAAGTAGAAAAATCTCAGTGGGACTTTTTCAACGATTCACAAACTTTCATGATAATTATCACGATTGTATTTTGAGATGTGCATTGAATCCATAATCATCTGACATACACGGATTCAAAGTTGCCTATAAATTAATCCAACAAATGAAGCAACTCAGCGCTGAATATTTTTCTTAAGTTTAATACAGAGTAAATAATCCAAAGTTCAAGTCACTTAGTAATGACTTAAAATAAAACATAGGAAGGCAGTGTTTCTCACATTCCCGGGTGGCGACTCTTTAAATAACACTTTCGTTCGAGCTTCCTTTAGAAGCTAGAGGAGCGCTGTAGGCTTCCCAATGAGGTCCGTGTTTTTTTTGTTTTTTTTTAAGAATGTAATAAAAAAGAAAAGAAAATTTGTCACAAATTTTAGATTTTATTTTTCATTTACATTAATTTAACACTGTGTAGAGAATCCAAATTAACTAAATGAAATTAAATTTCACTAAAACGTGGTTTGTTTGTTTTTATTTATTTTTTTTTGGAAAAAAGGAAGGGGGGTGAAATAGTGTTGTCTACATAATTTTTAAGCGTTGTAAAAAGTTATTCCTTGAGTAAAATTGAAGATAAGGCAGGTTTCCGCTCAAGTTGGCAAGGGGTCTGAACATTTTTCTCCCCACCCCACCCATGTTGTTGGTCGGTTGTTGGCTTTTAGCTCCAAATTGCTAGTAGAACTGAAGTGATGTACGCGTATTATATTTTTAAATAAATAAACTTGAAATAACAAATTCTATGTAAACAAAAACTTAATATTGTTTCGAATCTCACTATCCAGGCTCTCTGCAAACTGCACCATACACCACCAACTTAAAGAACTTGACAACTCAGGGCTCCAAAGTAACGTAACACTTTAATAGTTGAATAAATAACAGCCAATACTGTACAATTGGCAACACGTACACTGTACAAATATCTCTCCGATACCACCGTTCCGCCGTATCAACTCTTGCACTGGCCTCTCCGTCTCGTTCCGGGCTTGCACTGGGTTCAACAGTTCAGGACTGACTTCACACACTAAGCTCGTTGTGTCGGACTCGATCACAGACCAAGATCAAGACGCCGTTCGCCTCAACTGTACTTGATAGTACTCCGCACCGAACCGTCATAATGCTCCGTACAGAACCACACCGCTGAACTGTGCTGTAGTCAACCGGACTGTAGTGAACCGGGCTCTGAACCCCTGCCGTGAACCGTCTTGACTGCGACACCTCCGCTTTTATATAGGGTCCCAACTGGCCTTCTCGAACCGGACAGAACGCCGCTCAACGTTTCTAGGTGGTCAGATGACTACAACTCTCGTGACGTTCCTGAGCTCTGTTCACGACGTCGATCCTTCCCGGACCGCCGTCGATCTTTCCCGAACCGCCGTGTTGACACTCGTCTCGGCTGACCGTCGTAACTCGTCACGGTTGACCGCTCGTCTAGCGCTGGCCTGGGGCGATTTGCGTCGGCTGACTACACACACACCACTACTCCCATTTGTGCCACCACCAGGTTTATAACTATATAATTGTTATTATTCACGATTTAATATGACATGAAATATACATCTAATAGTAATGAGATAAACTGATATTGAAACAAAATCTAGCTTACAACACAAAAAAAGTCTTTACTCTTACATATCTTAAGATCGTCTCACATTTGCACTAGATAGGCCTACTCTAATTTCATCATTGTCACTGCATAACCACCATCAATCTCTTAACCTCTTCTCACTGCCGGCTAGGAAACACACACACTCCATAACACCCCTTTTTGTGAGGACGTTGCGCCCTTCCCCCCTCCACATGAGATGAACTAGCGCCCCCCCCCCCTTAGTGAAATTGTTTTTAAAATTGACTTTTTTATTACGGGTAATAGATCTACATACAGTGCGGGCTATGCGACTCAAAACAAATATTACAAACAACCCACGAAAACTCAAGGCCAGAAAAGAATAGGCGCCTTTTGAAAAACACCTTTGGAATCCCTAACACACTGCTCCATTTTTTTGGTTCTAGTTTCCAAAAATATTTTCATATGTACGAATGTCGTTTATAGTTTCAAATGATAATGGAATAATTGTATGTATGTATGTATGTCCCGAATAGAAATCAAAACCGTTTGACCAATTTTGATAAAACTTGGCATAAATGTTCCTGGGATACTAACTGTAAAAGTGCCCTAAAACAAAATTAAGACCTTCAAAAAAGAAGTAGCCTAACTCTATAAAAGTATTAATATTTTATGGATCTAGGTCATATAGCCATAGCTCGCATGCGCGGAATAGAATTCTAATATTATAGATCTGCTCTTTGCATGATCATACAAAATATATCCGATTTTTTCATTAAAAAAATTAACCTTCCAATGTGTGTTTCACATTTTTACATAATTTTGTTAACTTATGCTGCGACGTATCCGGTTTGACGTTCATTTAATAGCCATTCATGATTTGGCAAACTTTAGAAAAGTCAAGCATGCGCAGGAAAAAACATTATTAATTCACATTTTTCGCTTTATTTATAACATTATTATTTTGTTTCATTGCTTCTGATACACTATATCAGTGACAGTGAATATGCAAATTAAGATTCCCTGGCAGTAGCTTATATAAAGCTGATATTAATTATTGTAATCAAATATATAATCGTGAATGCCCTAATATATATTTTATGTTTCTGAAATAAAACTTATAAATGCTGTGGCCGTCTTCTGAGGTCCAGAGGTTTTCTTAGAAATGCAACATCAACAGGCACAGAGCTAAAATGAGGCTGTAGCTGTCTGCTGGTGGGCTGGCGTAATAAGTCCAGACCGTGGGAAGTCCAACTGTGTGTAAAGGCAGGGATCGGCTGTCAGCAAAACCAATGACGGGTCGTGGCAAGCGGTGTTGGTGTAGACTTCTGAATAAGAGTAAGTGTGCAGTAGAATATGAGCTGAGAAGGGCAAATATATGAAGAATGAGCCAATTAGCCATAGAGATATATCGGGGATGTAGATGTCTTTCTGAGAAGGATATCTTGAGAGTAAAGAAACTACATGCTAGTTCCATAAATTATACCATTTTTAGTATAGCTAAGGGACCTAACAAGCAGATATTTTACCAAGCCAGGGGAGATATTAAATAATAAAAGGGAATCCCGTCAGGTGAAATAAAAAAATAGTAATAATAGTACATAAGTAATGTTCACCAATGAATTGTAATAGTTTTTATTGCATGCACAAATAGGAAGAAGAAAGGGAAGAACAATGACTAATGCTCGCCCATCTTTTACTATAAACTTATATATAGTTGGGACGAAGGCGCCAAACTAAAGTAAAATTAAAACTGCAATGCTTTTACCAAAGTAATACATTTTGGCTAACATGGATGGTGTAATCAGATATTTCGAGATAACTTAATTAACTATCAGGCTAAAAAAAAGAAGGCCTTGAAGTATAATACCTTCTTTCTTTATTTTATTTTTGATGTATTAATAGATAGTTAATATATGAAATAAAATAATTAAATGCTTGGACCTGATTGATTTTTTAAGTGAGCTTAGACGTGTCGTCACACATATTTCCAATTAAAGAAAAATAATTTAAAAATATTTTTTAAAGTATTAAATACATGCAAGATGTCACTAATCCCTTGTTCAAATATATTAAAACACCAATATAATTTTTTTTTTAAAGTTCAAATTTCATCTACTAAAACAGGATAACAATTTAGTCAGTTAAAAAAAATAATTATATACTTCGGGAAAAAAAAATTGGATGGCCTATCTTTTATCTACTAATAAATCAATAATAAACGTAAAAATACAAGAAAAGTAATAATTTTTCCCCACATTAAAAAAGGTGCCCGTATGCCGTTCCGGTGCGTACCGTCACAATAATTATTATTGAAACTATTTCTAACGCTTGTCTTCGAGTCAGAAGACTAATGAGGAATGCAGCATTTCCCGTGAACCTATTAAATTAGATTGAAAATTGTGATCAAATGAAAAAGAAGTACTTAGGTACTTTTTTAGATAAATTAATTTATTGCGCTTTAATTAAATATAATTTAATATTTGAGTATTCGTTGACGAATGTTTATTACTTTTGGTTACAAGAGTCCGTTGACCCAGTCATCGAAACGTAAAATCATCAAGTATTTCTGGTCGTGTGTATGTGCTTTAGAAATGTTACACGATGGTCTTGAGTTCACAAATCTACCCTCAAGTAATTAATTCTGTGTTGCTGGGTGTTAAGAGCTGGAATTTAATTTAGTTGATTTCTGAGAGGACGCCCGAAACTTGTAAAACAAACAATTAAATTTTAACAATAACGAGATTAAACCTGTTATAAGTCACATGGGCAATAGATAAGCATTTCTTACCTAGCTGTTGAAATGTTCGGGCTAGTTCTTCGCGTCTCCTTCACTACATTACTTTGCAAGGAAATATTTGTTATATTTGTTTGTATTTCTTTAAAAAAAAAAAAACAACTAGGATTCAAGGGGAAAAGGAAGAAAAAAATATGCAATGGGTAGTATGTATTATGAAAGTACAGATAAAGATAATTGTATGTTCTTTAAATTTTTCTATTCATCCAGGAAACTTAACAGAACGTCCAAATGACAAATAATAAACTTCATTTAGTAAACTAATTATCCTCTGTATCGAATTGTTAATATCCCTCTAAGGCTGCTCAGTTGAGCCATATTTAACATCCTATCAATCTCTACATATAGCTTCCATGTCTTAGAAACTTAGGTCTTTGTTGGGGGTTATGATTGTGTTCAAAAGGTGGATCATTGTCTCTACTTCAATAGCTATGTGTCACGGAACGGAAGCGTGCAGGCCATTTCGAATGACAAATTATTATTATTTTATTGGCTGAATGCTTGCATCACAAGGTCATGGCGGTATGTCGATGACTCAAATTCCATACTTTAAAATGAGTTGTAAAGAAATTCCACGCGGGCGTAAGGTGATTGGTTGATTCCTAAAAGGCAAGGGGACGAAGGTGTTTTTACCATTTGAAGGACTGCATGGTAAATGTGTGAGCTTGAAAGTGTGTAGTAAATGTGTTAAATTAAATTCTATAGTGTGCATATAGATTATAAAGTGTGTTTATAATTAAATTGATTCCTAGTTTCAGAATAAAAGCTTTGCATTTATTTTTATGGGATCATAAAATTGATTTTATAGTTTTAATTTGTATTTCGGTTTTGTTTGAGTGTTTAGTAATTGTTTAAAAGGAGAATAGACTAATATACAAAAAATAATATCAGTAACTTATTGTCTAATCAACACAATTTCATCCTAACATCAACCAATATATCGAGTGATCTGACATTCCAAATATATCGTCTCACTATGTATATTTAACTAAGAAAAAAAAAAACTTTGAAATATAAAAAGCAGTTTTCTCTACTTCAGGCTACTTAAAAATATGCATCACCATTGTAAATAAAACATATGTTTTTAAGCTAACTGAAAAGAGAGAGAGAGAGAGAGAGAAACAGAGAAGGGGGAGAAAAAGAGAGAGAGAGAAAAAAAAAGAGAGAAAAAAAACAGAGTGAGAGAGAAACAGAGAGAGAGAGAATAGAAAGCGAGCAGGAACATATAAAGATAAAGAAAAAAAAAACGAGAGCAGAGCTGTGACGGAACTTCATCATCATTATCAAACTTCATTTGAGTGAGGGCTTGACAGGCTCAACTCAGAGATGATGTCAAGAAAGCTTTCGACAGAGTGGGGTATGGGGCACTCTGGGCGACAATGGAAAATTGCAACATAAATAAAATCATAATAAAAGGAATTTATTTCTTTGACTCTGGAATTACTTCGGAATTATTTTCCACCTTTGGAAGGAATTAATTATTTTTCCGCCATTTCAGAGTGCGCTACTTTGCTTCGATATAACTTGTATAACTTTTTTATTTGTTATTGGAAATAATAAATTTGATATAGAATTAAAGAGAAATGGATGTTCTTTCCATTTCTTATGTTTTCTAGTTTGCAAATTATGCTGTTTTAGTAATTTTGGGTTTGAATATAAAAATTAAAAATGAAAAACTCACCAACTGACATTGAAAATATCCACCCAAGTGCATGTGTGGTGATTATGTTTGTATATAGGATTGTAAACAGCAGTTGATACAACCTGGGTTATAAGATTCAAGAAATTCTATGTTTATTTATTGATTTTACGATTTTTGGTCTATTGGTTGGGATTTTTTTTATTGTTGACAGGGGACCGGAGTTTTCGTGATAGCATAGTAGGAGCCATTATAAGGCAGTTCTGATAGTTAATGTATATTTAGGAAATCAGCTTTTGTTTGAGTTATCTTCAGTTATAATTTATTGCTTTATTAAATATTTCTTTTTTCTAATGCATCCCTGGTGTTTCTTGAAGTATTGCATAGGCTAGGAGTTCACAACAATCACAACAGCATGTTACAAGAAATTTATTGTTCAAATTATATCCGAATAGCTTTATTTCTCATTTTTATTCTTTTTGTTTACAGAACACCATATAAGAAACAGCAATAGATGCAAAAATAATAAACTGGAAATAATAATCCAATGTCACTACTTTAATGAAAAAGCCCATAAAAAAAGCAACACTCCTTGAACAAAAACTTTTGCCTTAAACTAGTCCAACTGTACAGCATATATATATATTTATTGTATTTTCTTCTAAAGCTCTTCATGTACTTAGTATATAAATATTCCTTCTAGTTGCGATATTCATGGAAGCAGTCAATATGAATGTGTGGGTTCGACCCTATCCAGCGCAAACATAAACCGTTCTTCCTGAACTACAGTGTTTACATACTCTGTCTTTCTTTATAGTTATAGGTCTCTATTCTCTGAAAATTTTCAATTTAATCCTTTGGTCAGCATAACTATTTATTTTTCTGACAAGACTATCAACAATGTGATTGTCAATGAAAAAAAACAACATTCCAGCTCAATAGATGCAGTACTGACTAAGTCTAGGTTGACAACCCAATTTCTTGATGGAACAAATCTGAAATTGATCTGTTTCAGTGCCTAGATGATAAGATCTAGAGATCTACCTCTATCTGATTAGATTTAGATCTAGATGATGTAGAGACAGGTAAACTAGTTCTAGATCTACATTGAAAATTAGCTGGGGGTGGAGCTGCTTCATCAGCTGATAAACTTCATCATTACTAGACCTAGCCCTAGGTCTAGATCTAAAAATTAATTTACTAGATCTAGACTATATAATTAGATTTATCAATATCACCATCAGATGAAACAAAACCACTATCATCTGAATTATTATACTTCTTTATCAAAGAAATATTTAGATCTACAAAGTTTATATGGCCTTGGTTAAAGCTCCATGTTAAAAAAACACGCACACAGAAAAAATAAATGTAATCTCTTTACAAACTTTGTACAAAATAAAAACACAAAATAAAATATTCTAGATTTAAAAAAAAAGCAATAAAAAACATGAATTGGAGAAATGAAAACGAAAAAAAATAAATTTTAAATAGCCGATGCCCCCCAGCGTTGGTCCGACTTTTTTTTCCCTTTTTCAAAATCAACGTCCTGTGCGTTGTTGCAGAGCCAAAGAGCTAGAGCCTGTATAAGGAGGCCAATACTGCAAGGTACTTTAACAATAACATTAGAGATGGGTTGCTTTAAAACCACAGTTGGAGTAAGACAAGGCTGCTTACTCTCACAACCCTTTTAAGAATCTTCCTTGAGAGTATAATAGAAGATGCTCTCGACGATTAGGAAGACACTTTAAGCATTGGAGGAAGAAGAATCAATAGCTTTCGCTTCGCTGATGACATTGATAGCCCAGCAGAAACTGAAGAACTAGATGATTCGGTGATGACAAGACAGACTTCAACAGCATATGCTATGCAAATAAATACCAAAAAAGGTCTTCAGCATTGAAGGTGAAACGCTGACAAATGTCAGTAGTTTTAAATATCTCATGTCAGATGAGAAAATTAAACCCAAACTACTGGTCCGAATTTCAGAGTCCACAGCAGCACTGATAAAACTCAAAACAATCTGGAAAGACAAAGGTATAGCTCTCTGGAATGAAAAGGTCTTTGTTGTAGCGGCATTGCTAGATCTAGGTTTTCTTTTCGTTTCAGGGTGTTAGGCTGTGTGCTATGGGAATGTCGCCTTTTCGCCCTTGGAGCCGGTCGTAACTATCGTTGTTGAGGTGTAGAAAGTTGTTGGTCTGTAGGGCGTTGCGAGCCCTGCTTGACAATGGCCCCGCATTTTGAGGTGTGCTATAGCTATTGTAAATTGTTCCCCTGGCAATCAAATCATTAAATAAGAACAATATGGTATAAACTTTGTCACATGTAAATTATGAGTCTGGTGTGAATGTACACTTTGGTTTCTAATAGTTATAATGTTTTTTGTTTGGTGTAATGCACAAATTGTAAGACAAATTTCCTTACGGATAATAAAGATTATTATTATTATGTTAGAAATGAACGAGTATTCATTCTCTGGCGCTGCCAGGGTCGAGTTTCGCAAAAGAGAAACAAAATTCATCGTAGTCCCTTTAACAGTTTCCACTGAGGAATTTTCTGGTGATGTGGCAGGTCTGCAGCAGTACCGCCCTCTGACATTATTATTATTATTATTATTATGTGTACTTGTTTTTGTAAATACCATTAAGACTTTATCATATTTATCACTAGCCTGAAATTACCCGCGGCCTGCGGGTCTAAGTTTGTGTTTACTAATCTAGCGGATTAGATTTAGATGTATGTTAAACTTAGCTAATGATCCTTTCAAGTTTTTTCTCTTTCGCTACGAAAATAAAATTAGGTTTGCGAAATTGGGTTTACCCGAAGCCGATACATTCATATCTATTAAAAACGAAAAGAGCGATAGCTTTGTTAAATGAATGGGATTATAAAGTGAACAATTAAACGAAATAATTTTTAGTACGCGATTCATGAATGAATATAGATCTAGGCCTATCTCAACTCGGCTTCGCAGCTTTCGTAAACGAATGTAGTCTCTTAAAAATGCTTTAGAAAACCAAATTTGAATGTTTATTTGATCAAAATATGAAATGAATGGACTATAATTAGTATGTTCATGTGTTAAAGTATAAAACTATCTGTGCGAAGAGAAGTTTTATCATCTTAGAGTTGAATTAGAGTTTTAGATCTAGGGATGGGATTATAAAGTAAACAATTAAACGAATTAATTTTTAGTACGCGATTCATTACGGTATTGTCTAATGAAAGAATGTTCGCCAGGAAATCTGTAGTCACAGATATCAGAACTAATTTATGTAAAAAATGCTTTTGAAACTCAAAATTGAAGGTTAATTTTATTATATAATGAAATCAGTGGATCTTCTTTTGTATTTTCATGTGTCAAAGTAAAAACTATCTGCGCAAAGTGTATTTCTTAAAATTGGATCTAGGTCTAAATCCATTCGATCTTTTCTCATGTCAACATTGTTAACCATGGCCTAGATCCATAAAATACTATAGCTGTAATAGAGTCGGACAACTTTATTTTTTTTAGGGTCTTATGTTTGTTTTAGGTCTACAATACGTACACTACGGTCTAAGTTGGTACCCAAGGAACATTCCTGCCTAGATCTATCAAGATTGGTCAAGAGGTTTTGATGTCTATAAGTAACAAACATACAACTTACATTCTAATTTATAGTATAGAAGATAATATTTTATCTGTTCATTAAATTGTTTAATTTCCGTTTGTGCTGTTAACTAGTGTAAGTTCACTTATTGTTAACATTAATAGTGTTGGTGTTGAACAATAGCCGTTTATTTACTAACTGTTTAGTTGACTAACATTTATTCAGTGCTCATGTTACTTACTACCTGTTGGTTCTTGCTTTAAACTGTTCAGGGTGGGGCTACAAGAGCATAATATTATACCCGAGCAAAGCGAATAACCCACCTTACAGTCATGACCACATTCTTACATGAATGCTAGTCTAGGACGCTAGAGAGGTGGATCCAAGCAATCGAAGAGAGATGATACAGAAGGATCCATACATAAAATTTGAAAACCGCATCACAAATGAAGAGATTAAAGACAGTGTTACTAAGGCCACTGGACCCCATAATGATCTGCTTACTATTGTAAAAAAAAAATGAAAACTAAAACTCTTCGGGGCTTGCAAAGACCTTCCTTTAGGGAACAATACCGGGAAAAAGAAGAAGAGGCAGACTGAGAAAGCGATGGAAAGACTAAATAAAACAATGGACGTTCCTGTCGTTGAAATAGGCTATATCCAAGGCAGATCACAGAGATGAATTGAGAAAGACGGTCGATAAAGCTTGTTTAGTGCCCAAAGGTCCATCAGACTTAAGGATAGGTGATGGTGAATGTGAGAACCATTTGAATTCATCGCAGCGCACTGGACCAGTTTGATCTAAAAAATAAAATGTAAACGATTTATTGGCTTTACAATAACTTCAAAAGTAACTGAAAAACCTGGAATTGTAAGTGTATTTTGGCAAGAAAAGTAAATGTAATATACCAGAAGATTTTAGATAATCGTTTGGTCTTACTGAAAGAAATATTATCAAAAATATTGTTTCAAAATAATTCTGATAGGAATCTTACTTTAGTTGTAACTTTTATAACTCGCAGTTTTAACATATCATTATTATAAACTTGACAACAATCTAAATAAAACCAACATCTATAAATAGATAGATAGATAGATTATAGATGTAGTCTAAGTCTATTCTTAATGAATAATGCTGCTGCCTCCTTGTCCATTCGACTTGTGTCGTCTCTGAGTTTGTAATATTAAACATCTAATTCAATGACCATTAAAAGAAAAAAAATGTTTATAACTTTTTTTTTTGGTCGGCTGGGAAAAGGGAGAGAGAAAACATTTTACTGTGCACAGCAATGAACAAACTACTTTACAATACATTTTGGTCAATGAAGTTGTTTAAACGTTTTTGCAGTTGGAAGATAAATACTAAACATTTGGTCATTCTAGGGCATTCCCTATTTCCTTAATAACTAAATAATAATAATAACAAAAAAATAATAAATATAACAGACTGATGTATTTTTTTATTACAATAATTAAAACAAAAAAAAATTACAAATGCGATTACCTATGAAATGAGATGTTGGATTGTGAAAAAAAAAAAAAAAAAAAAAAAATCTCCTTTCTTTTAAAATTTTGCAAATCTCATGACAACTCCTTTAGTCTTTTTTGTACACTTATGTTATGGATGAAACGTGTTAAACATGTATTCCCCACAGTTAGTGCCACGCATGCTCCTCTAAGCTGCTACTTCTTCTGTGATTCTAAAGTTTGTCGATGTTTCCAAGAGTAAACTAAATATCTATTCATCTCGCCTATATGTTAAAATATATTTCGTTTTTTTTTTATCAAAAAAAAAAGAACACAAAATATACATCAGAAATACATTGAATAAAATTAACGTAGAAAAGAGAAAGAGCCTAACAAATAAAAAACTAAAATTTCCTTTTTTCTTTACATTCATCTTATCTTATAAAATACAGACGTTTCTTTAAAAAAGAAGGATAATCACGTTCTATGCATCAAGCATCTATTCATGCGTGTTAACCAATGACTGAAAATCTGCCAAGTCACCGGTTTTCCTGGCTAGCTCAGGCAACCCATTTCCTGCTCTAATAGCACTAAGGAAGTAGGAGCAATTATAAAAAAAAATTCCTAGCATATGGAACGAGGTAAAATGTTTTGGCAGGCCAGACAACACCAGCTTGCGTTCCGGACGTGACCAGTGTTTCATTTTTTGAGCACCACTAGCTTAAAACATTAACATGTATTTATGAACATTAGCTTGTTATAACAATCTTAAATAACAAATACATATAATTTACACTATAAATCAAAGAGAGAGTGAGAGAAAGAGAGAGAGAGAAAGAGAGAGAGAGAGGAAGATAGCTTGTTACAGTTTAAAAAAAAAAATTAAAAACGTTTTTAGTTTTTGTTTTTTGGACATGGGAATTTTCCATAAATTGCATCAAGAACACATTTCGGAGGATCTTTCTCTTGACTTCGATTTCCACAAGTTCGGGTTATAAATTTCTTGCAAGCAAGGCTAAAAAAGGCCCTGAAAAAAAAAACAACAAATATATCTGAAATGAGCACATATTTTATTATTTGTAAGTTATTAAGACTAAGACTAAGACTAAGACTGCTTTATTGATCCTTACGGAAATTTGTTGTGATTACAAAGCTAATATCAATTTACTCTGTGTGTTTCTGTTTGTCCACTCTGTCTGGCCAAAAATGTGCACACGCTATTTCTCCGGCACCCAATCTCGGATGAAGTTTAAATTTTTTTCACTATTATTTATTTTACCTGACAACAAGAGAATCAATTAAAAACAATAATTACAATTAGTTAACTATTAGTAATAAATTATTTTGTTTCGTATCTTGAACAAGGGAATAAAGCTTTACTTCACTAAAGTGGTGATATAAGCTGATTTAGTCCCCTTTATATTAGGCTGCCGTCTTATGCTTAGTGAACACAAACATGAAATAGAAACAATAGATCACTATAGAATCTTTCATGTTCATAGTCTATTCACTAGATTTGTGGTTAACGCTTTATGTTGAAAAGGTTGAGAAGGCTATAAGTTCGAATTTAGGTCTATCCCTCCTATATATATATAAAGTAGAATGTAAGGCGTCTGTATGTATGTCCCTAATAGAAATCAAAACCGATTGACCAATCTTGATAAAACTTGGCATAAATGTTCCTTGAGTACTAACTTAGACCGTAGTGTATGTATTGTAGCCCTAAAACAAACTTAGAACCTTAAAAAAAAATTTGATCAACTGTATGAACGCATTATAACTTCATCGATCTAGGCCATGTTTACATGAGAAAAGATCAAAAGAATCTAGATCTAGATCTAATTTTTAAAACTACACTCTGCGCAGATAGTTTTTTACTTTGACACATGAAAATAAAAAGTGTAGTCTATCTATTGAGCTCATTATGTAATAAAATTAATCTTCAAATTTGTATTTTAAAAGCATTTTTACATAAATTCGTTCCTTTTATCTGCGAATTGAGAATTCCTGACGTACATTCTCTCATTTGACAATACCCGAAATGTTACACATCTCTCTATTCCTAAGTCTAAAAATATAATTTAACTCTAAAATGCTGGAACTTCTCTTCGCAAATATAGTTTTATAATTAAACACATGAACATACTAATTATAGTCCATTCATTTCATATGTTAATCAAATTTACATTGAAATTTGTTTTTCTAAAGCATTTTTCATACTGTTATAAACTTGGTAATGGCACAGATATGGGTATTAGTGTGTGTGTAGTCAGCCTACGCACATCGCCCCAGGCCAGCGCTAGACGAGCGGTCAACCGTGACGAGTTACGACGGTCAGCCGAGTCGAGTGTCAACACGGCGGTTCGGGAAGGATCGCCGTCGTGAACAGAGCTCAGGGGCGTCACGAGAGTTGTAGTCATCTGACCACCTAGAAACGTCGAGCGGCGTTCTATCAGGTTCGAGAAGGCCAGTAGGGACCCTATATAAAAGCGGAGGTGACGCAGTCATGACGGTTCAGAGCCCGGTTCATTACAGTCCGGTCGACTACAGCACAGTTCAACGGTGTGGTTCTGTACGGAGCATTACGAAGGTTCAGTGCGGAGTACTGTCAGGTACAGTTGAGACGACTGGCGTCTTGATCTTAGTCTGCGATCGAGTGCGACACAACGAGCCTAGTGTGTGAAGTCAGTCCTGAACTGTTGAACCCAGTGCAAGCCCGGAACGAGACGGAGAGGCCAGTGCAAGAGTTGATACGGCGGAACGGTGTTAACGGAGAGATATTTATACAGTGTACGTGTTGCCAATTGTACAGTATTGGCTGTTATTTATTCAACTATTAAAGTGTTACGTTACTTTGGAGCCCTGAGTTGTCAAGTTCTTTAAGTTGGTGGTGTAAGGTGCAGTTTGCAGAGAGCCTGGATAGTGAGATTCGTAACAATACATTCGTTCGCTAAAGCTGCGAAGCTGTGTTGATATATATTCTAATAGTTTCATTCATTCGCGTACATCTAATTAAAAAGGTCACACATGCGCACGCGCAGAAAACTCTATCCAAGCCAATATTTAACTCCAGATTAGTCTAGATTCTAGATCTAGATCTGTCTAACTCTCCTTTATACTTTATACTTTAACACATGAACATACAAAATTAAGTTTATTCATTTCAAATTTTAATCAAATATATGTATGCCCACAATCAAATGTTTTTATTTCAAAAATGCATTTAAGTCGATTAGCTTTATTTTAGAGCTCCATTCATACTATTTTTACATTTATGCATTCCGCATTGGATTTACTTATAACACTATTATTTCGTTTAATTGTTTACAAAACACTCTCATTGACTTTATCGACCGTGATACGCAAATAAAGACCCGCGGGCCGCGGGTAATATATGTCTAGTATTTAATAAATTTAATTACATGACTGATCCAAACTAATTGATACGAAACCTGGTGAGGACTCTCGACGGACGATTTAGGGGGCCGATTTTGAGTTTGTGTTTCCACACTAACTGTCTTTGTTACCTTGTTTATTTAAAGTATTTTATCGTATTATGCTTGTTTTTAATGTTTAGTTTAAAATAAAAACGAGAAGTGGGCATTTTTCTTTTTTCAGCAGCAGTCAATCTTTTACAATACATAAATACTAAATAAGTTGCAACCTTACCACCGACAAAGTCTAGAAGAGCATAAGTTAAGATAAAAATAACACATATCAATTATTGAATAAAACACTGAAAGTTATCAAAATGTCAATAATACATTAATGAATGAAACATAAATAAATAATGAATAAATAAATAAATATAAATGCATAAACATATGTTACCGCTAAAGGTGAAATTCCGATATTGTGCTAATTGCCTAGCTAAAGTTGATATTAAGGTTAGTTTAGCGCTAGGGTTAAAGTTAAGGATTAGTGTTAGGGCTTGAGTTAGGGTTGAATTATGGGTAAGGGTAAGTTATATGTGGTTGGGGTAAAGTTGCAGAAGGTTTAGGTGATGGTTTGTAATTAGTGTTAGTGTTACAGGTTAAAGTCATAGCTATCTTTTTAATTTGCATAGAAATCTTTTTATATCATTTTAACGATTGCCTAGGAGGTAACGTAACTACATCTAGGTATTATGCAAATTAAGCAGGAATTGTAAAAAAAAATGAAACAATTTTCTGAACATTCATTAAATCCCCTAATTAATATGCACAATACCTAGTTCATCAGTATACATGGAATTAGCATTTTAGTGGTATCATATACATATCAATGACCTCACCTATTTGATGTTGGTGGAGATGTAAACTCAGGCTCGTATTCTTTTACTAAATAATCTTCATTCAACACTTTCTTTTTAATGATGGGCCACTTTGTCATGCAAGTATTTTTACCTTGATGTTTCTTAAGAACTTTTTTCTTGAATTCAGAACAGCAATTGTACTCAGTTTTGCTACTTTTACAGCTGTTTTCATTGCCTTAAATTATAATTTATAAACTTAAAAAAAACATATTTAAATGTTAAAACTAATTTTCTTTTAAAGTTACTTTAAAAAATAAAAAAAACAAGGACTGATTAACAGTAGCTTTAAGCTTAATTAAAATATACACACTTTTAACTCTTGCTAGGAATTGATTGAAATGGTATAGCTGACATATGTTTACAAGGCTTATATCAACCCACACAGTCTGTCTGTCTATCTGGCCTAAAATTTGTACAAGTTATTTTTCTGACACAATTTCGGATAAAGCTGAAATTTTGCACTATTATTTCTTTTACCTTACAACAAAGGATAAAAAAAAATAGTTTATAACTGTTGGTAATAAGTTTCTTTGTTTAATGTCTCAAACAAGGTAATGAAAAAGTACTTGACTTATTTTGTAGAACTTATTTTTATAAATGCTTTTTTTTATAGTTAGTCTAGATCACGTTTGGGCAAATTATGGTCCTCGAGCCACATTCAGCATGCCGGAATGTTGTATGCATCCCGCGAACAACTACAGATTATACATATAAAAATGCAAAGATATAATTAATAATTATTTTTAAATATCTACAGAAACTAATGAAACTTCTGCTTCTTATCATTCATGATAAAAAGGCAAGATACATTTTCTCTACACGTCATTCTAAAAAGTTTAAAATAAATGAATATTATTCTTATTGGAAATGTTTCGGAACAATCAGTCAAATACATAAAATCAGACCAGTACATTTTCAATGCTGTGAAGAACTGTGTTAAAAGTGATGGATTGGCTTGAAGCAAGATGGCGAGTGTTACAAATGAGTGGGCTCTTGTTTTGAGTTAGAAAAACAGTTGTTGTGTTTTTTTTTGTTTCTGTTTAAAATTAAAGAACAATATCCCAATCATAAGCTCTAAACAATAAAGTTTGCACAAAACTGCATTGATATTAATTTTGAAGACCAAACTACACTAGTAATCAAACGTATTAGTGCTAGGGGTCTTAACCACAGGCAGTTCCGAGAAGTACTTGAAGATTTGAAAACAAAACATTGGTCCCGAGTACCACCGGGAGTACCACAGTAGTATTCGATAGCTTATCATGGACAATGTACTGAGAAGAATATGGAATCTCAAAGAAGAAATTGTCATATTCATTTAGCGATATTTACTGTGACTTTGTTACTAATATTTCTATTTAAGAGTCACAGACAGACTTTATGTTTGTCGCCACCCATACTACAATGGGCACATGAAATGTATGTTCATTCTTTTGAAATAAATCTGTCCCATTTGTCCAAGCAAGCAAGTAAAAGAAGTTTTATTATTTTCGTTTGCTAAAAAGTTAAACTATTTCTAGTCAAATGGTTTGAGACTACTCAATTTATCTAGATTGCTTGATCGTGGACTTTGAAAGCAAATTTTAAGTTGTCAAGAACTTGGAACCAGTGTTCAATATCTTCTGCTCACCATTTAGTACAGGGGGCTGCTCCAAGCAAATTATGAGATGAAAGAGAAGTTTCAGTCAGTTTTTCCACGGAAATTTTATTGGTGGCGGAAGCTTAAAAATTCTTAAAGTTTCCCACTCTAAAACAATAGGATTTGCTGCTAACCTTTCACACTATTGGGGTCCACATACACCAGTGAACAAGATTTTTCTATCCACCCCTCATTTACAAAAAAAATTGTTTAATGCAGCCCTCGGTAGAAAAAAAAGACTGATAAGAAAAAGATAAGAAAATAATACGAGCACGCTTATTTATCAGATTTGTTTTTTTGTATATCTTGTTTATGCTTTTCTTGTTGCTTTTATTGATACTCTTTTTTCCCACTTTTTGTCTACCAAATATCAAGAAATTTGTGAACGTTGATTTCACTTATATGTTAGTAGGCGAACACTCAGCATGTAATTGTTTAGTAAATATCATTGTATTTATGACTTTTAGTCTAACGTTAATCTACTTAAACATACAATGTTTTTTTTTTGTTTGATGTTTTTTAAGCACGTGATTGATCAATTCCATAACTATTTTTTAAGCTCTTTGCATTTTCTAAAAATAATGTATTTACACTTTTAGTTTTAAAAACTCAAGTCACTGTAAAACAAGATTACTTTATTAAGAGTATCAATGTTAAAATAATCCTTTTAATCCTTGCTTAATATTGCTTATCTCTAATTGATAAAACATCAAGGAAACTGCTAACTTTTATTCTAACTTTTACTAAAATATCTTTGTTAGCCCTGAGATGGCTGCCTGGTCGTGCGGTTTGCACGCTGAACTGTCGTTTAGATTTATCGATGGTCCCGGGTTCAAACCCTGCCCGCTCCCATCCCCCGTCGTCCTGCGGGAGGTTTGGACTAGGAAGTAATTATCTTCAACTCTGAAGGAACATCCGAAACATGTAAAACATTTTACAAACATTTTACAAACATTTTTGTGATATTGCCATACAGTTACATTTAAAGCTTTTTTTTTAAAGTTGCATTTGGTCACGGTAAGGTCCTATGGTCATATTGATCTTTTTTTCGATATTCTTCATTTTAGTTGTAGTCTTTGCAGCTCATGTCTAGAATCCTTCTATGGTATCTCAGTTCCAAAGTCAAGATTTTCCTCTTTAATGCAAGATTTAGCGTCCACGTTTTGTAAGCATACAAGAATGTTACCGTGACTAAAGAGCACATTTGAGACCTAAATTTCTATTTTTTCATGAGCTTTGCAAATGCTTTCTTAAATTCTTCTACTTTGACTTTTTTTGTCTGAATGATAGCTGCGAGGTAGCTGCCATGCATTGATTAATTGTTGTAAATTAATGAAGTTTAACAAAGGAACATTCAGCATTGTGGCACAATCGCCTCTCCAAGCCTTAGCACAGCCAAGTAATTCCAAAGAGATGGTTCTTCTTGGTCTAAATAATTATCATTTTTATTCCACCTTGAAAGTTCGCCGCCACATGATTTAGGAGATGCAAAGGGATTAGTGAGGATGTAGCTTGCTGGAACAACAAAGATTCTACACCTTTCCAATGCCCCCTCCGCCCAGATGTATACATTAGCTGTTTCCTAGAGCCAGGAATAAAGCACAGAGACTTACGCTTTATACTGTACTTAGTTGTTTTTTTTTTTTATTTCACTATTTTTTGTATGTTCTCTAGTGTTTTTGCTTAATAGAATTTTAAATAGAATATATAAAATATATTATTATTTCACTGTTAGCTGCTTTTCCTCAATCAATAATTAGGTAAAAATGTTTGAAAACACTTTCCTTTTGTAAAAATCCCATTATTTGTACACAAAATCTATTTAGTATACATATAAATTGGACATAATTTAAAATAACATTTAATAAGTAGTTTTTCATATTACCGCGTGAACTGCAGGGCTACACCATGGCTATAGAAGACTAAGCAAAAGGATTTTTTTTGTTTGAGGAAAAAGAGATTGGCCATTTACAAAACAATTAGATCAATTAGATTTTCATTAAAAGACATAAAGTAGGCCAGATTCATATTTAACTTTACATTCACTTTCATCTATCCTTTGGTCAGCTGGACCGCTGAGGCACCACACAAGATCTGTCAACCTTCTTTCTCCATTCTTCTCTGTCATTTGACTTTGATAGAATTTCATTCTTATGTTCTTTCTTAAAATATTAAAATCTGCTTTTTTTACTTTCCTCGGTGGACCACTTCGGGGGCCGATTTAAAGTTTGTGTTTCCACACAAACTGTCTTTGTAACCTTTTTTATTTTTGTTACTTTGGAAAGTATGCAATTACAAAAGAATTGTTTATTATCTTGGAAAATAAAAACAATTTAAAACAAAAACATTAGGATCTAATTACTTGGTTTTGTTGGTGTTTTACGTCTCTTTACATCCTTATCCAGTAATTCAGTCTGTGATTTAAAAATAAATAAAAGAACAAATTAACCAATGAATATCGTTATATACAACGACTATTAAAATATAATATTCAATATGTTTTTGTGTTGTTTTAACAATAACATTTATTAGTGATTAGTTTATCATTATAATCTTATAACTGCTCTCTTAGAAAATCTTTTTCATTTAATACATTACTAGTCGACCGGCGGCGTACCATACTCCGCTATTTTGCAAAGCCAGCTTTAGGGCACTGCAACCTATGCAACCGCAGTGGGCCCCGCACTTAAATAGGCCCCACGTTAATCCTATGTGTAAAGTATTAAATTAAACCATTTCATAACTTATAACAGATTTCCTAATTTACCAGGAGCTCCTAAAAATCTCCTGAAATTGCAAGTATACGAAAAAGTCTTGGAAATCTCCGGAAGTTATTAAAATCTTTTCAAAACGCAGGCAAATCTCCTGAAATATATAGACAAAATTGACATTTTGGGGTGTCATTCAATATGGAAAACGCCAATCCTACGCGCAATAAAAAAAACTGCATTATGCAAACCCGTAATTGTGGAATCTGGTGAAAGAATGAAGAATTAATTGAGGTCAACAATTCTCGTAGATAGATTGAAACATTTGTTAATTCTTGCTATTTAGCGTGATTTATGTATGAAATAGAATTCTTATGATATACTGTATTACTTTGCTACACGCAAGGCTCGTAAAGTAATTATGTACGTAGTAAAGAATGAATAAAATGCAAAGACGAATTTATTTTCTAATACAAATTCTTAATTTTACTTATTATTCGAATCACCACGAAAACTTGGCCCTGCGAAATCCGTATCGCATAGGGCCCCATAATGGTTAAGTACGTCCCAGCTAATAAGTGACGGGTAATTACAGAGTAGATTATCTGTTTCCCTCCTTTTTTGTCACTGCTAACTCTAGTCCGACTTGCAGAAATAAAAGATAGATCTTTCCAAGACTTCTTGGTCACAATGGATAAGTCCGGCCCTGCTATTTAGTGACGGGTGAATACTACTTGTTCTCCCCCCCCCCCTTCTTTTTTTTTGCCACTAAAGTTACGTAATGTAAATCTAGTCCGACTTGTAAAATAAAAGAGTGATCTTGTCCTAACTGTTGAGCCATGAAGAGATATGTATATTAAGATTTTTTTATATTTTTGTGAATACTTTTAATGTTCAATATTTAGTTTACTTTTGTTTTAGAAGTCACCCCAACAAATCTAATCTGCCCTAAGGATCTCTGTGAAAGGACATCCGTTTAACGTGTTAGTCCATTTAAAAAAAAATATGGGAAGTATAGTACGAAATAACGCATCATTTATTTGGGAGGTTTATAACCGTCTGGCTTGAGCCACTAGTACTTTTTGACGCCTTCAAGTAAGAATGTGGCTAAATAAATCACTCTGCCTGCCTATAAGAATAATTGTGTTGCTGTTTTTTGTCATCTCTTCTATATGGTTCTGAAACATGGAAGCTATACTAAAAGCAACTAATACTTGCACACTTTGACCATCACAAACATACGATGGCAAGACCGCACCAAAAATAGAGATGTTCTTGTAAATGCCGGATTGGACAGCACTGAGGGACTGCTTATAGTTTAAAAGCTATGCTGGTCATTTTAAGAACATACGTAGATGGAAAAAAAAGCGTACCTAAGTCGACCACCGCCGAACTACGGTCGAGTCTGCTTTAAATGACATAAAATATGTTGATCGCAATTTAAGACTGCTTTGGCATGTAAAAAAAAGCCTAATACTATCATGTTTCATTTTAATGCCAAGTAAATTCGTTTTTGTGCGATTTTTTTTTGTAGTTCCTTTTAAACGTTGAATATGCCATTTTTTAAAATGTATTTATACATCGCATTGTTCAACTGTAATAGAAGTAGTAACAGAATCTCATCCCCCCCCCCATTTTCTCAACGAGAATGCAGTATAGATATTAAAAGAGATTTAAAAATATAGGTTTTATTTTAGAAATTACAACATTACCTTAGTAATAGAAGTTGTTGGCGTTGTCAACTTTCTTTTTGTAGCAGCATGGCTGTCTATTGTTTGTGTAAACTTGTGTTTTACTTTTAAGATAAACAATAGAGAAGGAAAGTGATGTCAAAGAGGAATACGCTCAAATCGAAGTGAGTCGAGAGAAAACTAAATTCCTTCTACATTTTAAATTAAATTTTACTTTTTCACAAATCTATTTCATTGAAAAACACTTAATATTTTTCATATTTTTTTTAGTTTTGTATTGCATTCACACTATGATATTATTCCCTTTATCTTTTTTTTATTTATCAAATCTTACTACATATTTTTTTATCGAAATTATTTTTTCTTGCATTATTCTACGGCATTCAGGAGTCTATTTCCCAAACGCAAATGACTATGATTTACTGTTGAAAACCTTGAAAGAAGTATTCAAAATACACTAAATCACTAAATTAGGTCAGGATACCTAGGGACTGGCAAGAAGCTAAGATTAGGCCCAGAGAATATCAGATCGGGAACTAGAGTCCAGCATCACTCACCAGCATTACATATAATATACTAGAACACATAATATGTAGCAACATTTTGAATCATTTAGATAAATATAATGTCCTCACTTTATACCAACATGCTTCTGGAAATATAGGTCAAGTGAAATCTAACTAGTAAGATTAATTGATGATTTTCATAGGGATTAGATGAATAAAGATGAAACTTTATTAGACTTTTCGAAGGTATTCAACAAAGCTCACCACCATAGCTTGCTTTAAAACCCAAAATACTTTGGCATTAATGGCTCATTACAGCAATAGATTAAGGATTTTCTAATAGGAAAAAAAACTGCTAAAAATCAACACCAATAATAATAAACTCAAGTGTACCTCAAGGAACAGTCTTAACTATTAAGTGTGACAAAAAACAACTTATCTATATCATGGTAAACCAGCTACACACACTAAAAACTCAAAATATCTAGGTGTATTAATAAATGAAAAGTAATCATGGAATCACCATATTGGGTTTATTAAAATATTTTTTCTACTAATCAAACAAAAACATAAAATTAAAATGCTAATTAACTTTAGTTAGGCCAATATTAGAAAATGTATCCTCAGTTTGGGATCCCTCAACTCAAGAAAACTGAGCAGTGAGACTTATAACTAACGAATATTTCAATTTGTTTAGAGTAATAACATTAGTTAAATCACTAAACGTAGTGACACCTCAGGAAAGAAGAAGAATAAGTAATGTAGCTATAAAACATTAAACCATAACTTACAAATAGAAAAACCAAACATACTGAGATAATCAGAAAGACACAGGATAGAGGCTCATTTCTTATTTCATACTCTAGAAAAAATTCTTACAAGTGCTCCTTCTGGCCTAGTGCCATTAGAGAATGGAATCGATTGCCCAGAAAACTCCGAATTAGCAGAGATTAAGTCGTTGACTAGATTGACACATAAAATGCGTATGACGTAATTATCTTCTTTTTTGAAGTAACGTTTGTAATCTATAAAAAGTAAATGGGCTAGGTAAAAACTTAAGATTAACTAAATAAACATTCGTTTAGGTACATTTTGTTTACCGTTTTCTAAGTCTAAATCTCTAGGCCTATTTCCAAATTAAAATCTTCCATACCAAATATCCAATATTCTTATTTTAGAGTACTGTCTTTCAATAATTCCATATTTGGATCCGTATCATATAACTTGGATATCATAAGGATGGTGTTAAAACTTCTAAGTCGAGCGCTATAAGTTGAAAGCCTTATATTCATATTTAGTGAGGCTAACACATGACAAGCATTAATGTTAGAGTTTATTGTTAAACTAACCTGATACTGAGGGTAGTGTGGCAGACCAGTGTTAGATATAACTATTCTTGCGATAGGTAGTCACTTAACCAGTCACTCATTACGGTTGAAGTTATGTTAAGAGAGTCAGTCGTTTTGTAGGTTGTAAGTAAAATTCAGTTCCTCTCAACACTATTATATCTTTCTTCAAGCAGCTTTTTATGGTATTCTTGGATTATACTATATTGGTTGTTTACTTTTGATCGTTCTATATATGAATACAGATACTTATATATCAGAAAAACAATCGTTATGTCTGCCATTAGAAGAGTTTCTTGGTGTTTTACGGAAGATGTTTGATTGTTATAGATCTTTCACCCTGAAGATGCCAACAAAATGTAACAAATTTAAACTTGAAGACAATGATTCCTTAATAATGTAGTCTTACGATACAAAAGCGGTCTGGTTTCATTGGCCTAATGAAAGTGGACCTCCTTTATTCGCGAAGCTATTAGATGAATGCCTAGGCATTAGTTCTAATAGAAACGAGGTCGCCTGAAGCTTTTCCTCTCCAAACAATTAATGTACGCAAAGAAACGGAAAGTTCTGATGAGATTTAGTATCAGACGCGTCGCAGGTTCTGTCAGGGTGTAGCACCGTTCGGTGCCAACTTTCTTGGAGGTGCCAAATCGTGGATTTTTCCTCAGGGTTGACTTTCATGTTTTTGTATAGCATTAATGCATTATAGGTTTGAGTTCAGAGTTTTCCTTTTCCTCCAGCTAAGTGGAACATGCATCTCCTTTCCGAAGCTTACTAGTTTAGGACCCAGTTAATTGACTTTACCATTCTCATGTTACTGAAACCATTTTTGAAGGATCCAATATCCTAGTTTTAATGTGAAGGCCAGGATATACACTGGTTGTCAGAAGATTTATATATTCGCTTAAACAGTAGAATCGGGGCGAAGTTTAAATGAAAATAACTTTTGGTATCATCCCGTAGTTACTAAAAGCAAAGAAATCACTCTTACATTAGTCAACAGCTGCATAAAGAAGTAATTGTGATTAAACAAAATATTTTTACATTCACAGCTTCATCTTTCCTTTATAGCCTGTTGGACCATTAGGGCACCACACTTGTGTATTGACCGTCTTTCTCCATTTTTCCTTGACTTCGGCTTTTGGTAGAATCTCTTTCAGTGACAGGACAGTCCATTATTTTATGTTGTCTTCCCATCGCCTTCTCTGTTTTAGTTTGCTTTTTTAGAGGGGAGTTGTTAGCAGGTTATCACTAATCTTTTCGTTGGTGATGCGGTCTTTGAATGTGATACCTAGAATCTTTCTGTAGCATCTCAATTCCATTTCTAGGATCTTCCTTCTCTATTTCCGCAGCCAGTGTCCAAAATTCACAAACAAAAAATATTGTGGCCAAGACAATGGTGAGAAACAGTTTAATTTTAGTATCGATAGATTTAACTTTTTAAAAAAATATTGTTTAAAGTTTTGCAAGTGCGGCGGTGGACTATGCAATACTGGCTAGTAGTTCAGTTCTTTATCCTTTATCATCCTTCAAATCAATTTTGCATTGAACAATTTGATAATTTTCATTTCTTCAAAAGATTTTTTTGCTTAAATCGCAAAGAATAACGATCCATTGAGTTGATTGTGTATTATTTTAGAAAAAAAACAACAACAAAATAATAATAAGAAGAATTATAATTAAAGTAATATAAAAATCCTAAATGAAAAATAGCAACCAACGAAAATATGCCCATTATACTGTAATTTTGTTTGTCTAGTATGATAATAAATAAGTCAATTAAATTCTATACAGCCTTTATGTTTAATTACTTTGTTTTGGAAAGTCTCCTTGCTCTATTCTCTTTTGCGATCCGATGGTTTCATTCTATAGTAAAGAAAAAGTTTTACATTTGTTAATATTTTTTAAGAATATGCATACATAACAAGGCATTTAAATATCATTAAATATTTTGTTCTATTTGTTATTATTTTTAACATGTAAATTCAAAAGTCTTTTTAATTGTTAGAAAACTATATAATAAGACTAAAACAAGTTTGCTTTCTTAGAAACGTATTGCTATAAGTTATCTCCATTGTTTTTATTCCTTTGAAGATAAGATTTGAAACGAGCAATAAGTTAGAATGTTTAATCTATACAATACAGTACAAATATTTAAAAATAATGTAACCTAAATTATTCGTTTTTTTGTTTATGTTAGAAAGAGCAATATCATCTTTAGAATTGCATTATTTACATTAGATGAAGTACTTGGCTCTTCAATATCTTCTGATGAAATAATTTGCGAATTTCCATCTGCACAATCAGCGCTTGTTTGAGTTCCCATGTGTTCTTTCATTAAAACTAAAACAGATGTATGTTTTTTTTTAACATAATAATAGTCCTACTCATAACTATATTATAAAGCATAAAGTAAGGCGTATATATTTGTGTATGTATGTATGTATTTGTGTATGTATGTGTGTATATGTGTATGTATGTATGTATGTAATGTATGTATGTATGTATGTATGTATCTATGCATGTATGTATGTATGTATGTATGTATGTAAAAATGTATGATTTGAAAAAAGAAGAGTGGCCAGGGGGAAAGAGCGTCGAACAAACAAAAATCAGGATTTTTATATTTTTATAGTATTATAACATACGCCTCATATAAACTGTTGCAACGTCTAGAAAACATCATTAAAAAAGCATCAAAAATTACACTCACAACATTACCACATTTAAAGGAACTTTTTGAACAAACGTGCCTAAGAAAAATCGAAAAAATCTTGGAAGACAACGGCCACCCGCTCCATCAGAACTACGCCAGGTCGTCGCGAAGTGGGCGACTGCTGTCAATCAAAACAAGAACGGAGCGGTACAAAAACTCGTTCGTACCTCACTCGGTCAGACTCTATCACCGCCACTCATTGATCAGGGAACATGAAATGCACCAAGATACCTGTGTGTAGTCGCTGAATGAACTCTTTATGTTGTCTGTTGTATTTATGTGTATTTTTCTGTTGTGTTGTCTTTATATGAGAAACGAGTCCTTGTAATCACAACAAATTTCCGTAAGGATCAATAAAGCAGTCTTAGTCTTAGTCTTAGTCTTATATTATAAAGCATAAAGTAAGGTGTATGTATGTATGTATGTATGTATGTATGTATGTATGTATGCATGTAAAAATGTATGTATGTAAAAATGTATGATTTGAAAAAAGAAGAGTGGCCAGGGTGAAAGAGCGTCGAACAAACTGAGAGAAGAAGCAGACCTATCTGCCATTGACCTAGCCAACGCATGCTACATATGCGGCCGGTTTTTTAAAGCAATGATTGGACTTTACAGTCACCTTCAAGTCCATATAAGGAGGAGGAGCTATATATATATCGCCGGATAGAGAAAAAGTGTCGGATATTTGGCAGAAGCCTGGGCCGGAGCGACTATCCTGTGCACCACTAATATATATATATATATATATATATATATGTGGCATTTTACGTCTTGAAATATCACGCTTTCCCTTTGTAACTTCTTGTGTGACTAAAGAGGCCAATCCTTGATACACAGCTGCGTGCGGTCGCAGGTTAGGCAAATTTGATCACCAGGCGCCGTTGCATTTTCACACTTCTTTCTTCTGCTGTTGTAGAAAGCATCTGCAAACAGAGACCTTTCCTTTATGCGCTCTCTCTCTCCATGTGGATCTATCCAGTGCCACTTTTCCCCAGCTGCTAGTGTCAATTTTGAAGAGCTTCATGTCAAGTTTCCATACATCTGTATACCGTAAATGTGGGTGACCAGCGGCTCTCGTACCTTCTATTAGATCGCCATACAGAATGTCTTGTGGAAGTTGACCTACTGGCATTCTACGAACGTGGCTAAGCCAGCCAAGAAGTCTGCTGCTGATAACAGAGCGGATGTCCTGGCACCCTGCTCTTCGTAGCACTTCCTCATTGGTTATCTTATCTTGCCACCTTATTTTAAAGATCCGCCTTAGGCATCGGAGGTGGATGACATTCAGCTTTTTTTCCTGTCATGAGTAGATTGACCATGCTTTACTTATGTATAGCAAAGTGCTCATCACACAGGTTCGGTAGACTAAGGCTCTAGTATTGTTAGTCAGCTATATGTTGTCCCACACTCTTTTCTGCAACCGTGACATGGTGGCCATTGCTTTTGCTACCCTGTTGTTTATGTCTTTATCCAGTAGAGTATTGTTGGATATGATGGAGCCGAGATAGCAAAAGTGAGCAACAATTTCTAGTGGTTGGCCATTATGTTTACTTGAGGTGCAGTATTTGTCTTTCTGGGCTAGTATCTTAGTCTTGTTTTGACTAATATTTAAGCCGACCTTCTGGCAAGCAGCAGATAGTTTGTCAACCAGGGACTGAAGCTGGATATTAGAATAAGCCACAATTGTTGCATCATCAGCATACAGGAGTTCCCTGATAAGTATCTTCCTAACCTTGGTTTTTGCCTGCAGCCTTGATACATTAAATAGTTTTCCAGAGTATTTTATGGAGAAACACACCTTCGTTGATGTCGTTGTATGCATAATACGGTAGATAGGAGAAGAATATGCCACTGTTATCCTCAAAAGGTGCTGATTGGGCTCCATTGAATTTGACAGTACATTTTGTTTCCTCATGAAATCACTCAATACATATAGACAGATATATATATATATATATATATATATATATAGATAGATAGATAGATAGATAGATAGATAGATAGATAGATAGATAGATAGATAGATAGATAGATAGATAGATAGATAGATAGATAGATAGATAGATAGATAGATAGATAGATGTGTTCAATAATTGACGTCTACTATCCCATACAAAAACAAAGGAGATGGTCATAACGGAGCTTCTCTATGCCGATGATTGCGCGCTGCTAGCTCACAGTGAATATAACCTCCAGAACGCGGTTAACAAGTTTGCTTACGCTGCCGCCTCTTTTGGTTTATCTATAAACCTCGGGAAAACAGAAGTCATGTTCCAGAAGTCGCCCAAATAAAACATAATCAGCCCAAAAGATCACTGTTAACGGACAGCGTAAACGGAAGTGGTAGACCACTTCACATATCTAGTTAGTATAGTGTCAAATGACGCCTCACTTTCAAGGGAAGTTGATAACCGTCTGGCCAGGGCCAGTAACGCTTTTGGACGCCTTCAGCCAAGAGTCTGGAAGAACAAATCGCTCCGCCTGCCTACAAAAATCAATGTCTATCAGGCGGTGGTTTTCTCAACCCTTCTATATGGCTCTGAGGCATGGACACTATACAGAAAACAACTAAGACTTCCTGAGCGCTTTTACCAAAGATGCTTGCGCTCCATCATGGACATACGATGGCATGACCGCACTATAAACAGCGATGTCCTTGCGAACACCGGTATGGACAGTATAGACAGTATAGAGGGATTTCTTATTGTCAGACAGTTACGCTGGACAGGGCACGTATCCCGTATGGTAGACGAACGTAAGCCAAAGGCAGTCTTTTTTTGGTGAGCTAAAAGGTGGTCGATGTAACAGAGGCGCACATGAAACGCTTCAAAGACCAGCTTAGGCGTCAACTTTCCTTAGCTGACAAAGAAAAGAGCACCTGGTTGCATGCTGCCTCAGAACAAGAAAGCTGGAGGTCACTCACGAAGGCCGCAGTCTACACATTTGAGACCAAAACAAAATGCGCTACCGAGGACAAACGTAGACGGCGAAAATAAAATCTAAATCAACCACCTGCGGATTTTGCCCTGAATGTGGCAAAATATGTAGGTCACAGCTGGGGCTGCGCAGCCATGGCAAATACTGCATTGCTCACTAATCTATATATACTAACGAGAAAGTGCGAAACGCGGGCATTCTATAAAATGTCGGTTTATGCAAAGTACGAAATATTTCCTACTTTGCCTAGGCATTCTATATAATGACTCGACATTTTATAGAATGACTAATTTTGTCAGGCAAAGTAGAAATCGACTTATTTAGACTGATATTTATAAATTAAATATTAATGAATGATATAGATAGATAGATAGATAGATAGATAGATAGATAGATAGATAGATAGATAGATAGATAGATAGATAGATAGATAGATAGATAGATAGATAGATTGATTGATTGATAGATAGATAGATAGATAGATAGATAGATAGATAGATAGATAGATAGATAGATAGATAGATAGATAGATAGATAGATAGATAGATAGATAGATAGATAGATAGATAGATAGACGAATAATTACATGTATTTATTTATTTTTACCATTTAGAAATGTATCCTTCAAAAGAATTGATGCTGTTGGCCTCTTTTTAGCATCGAATGTGAATAGTTTAGAAAGAAAGTTTTCTGTCTCTTTGGGTAATTCTGCATCCAAGTACTGCTTATCAAGTGGTGTAAGACTGTCCCTGCTCATAAGTCCTTGTAAAGGAAATTTTTCTATTTTAGAAAAGGGAATATCACAAGTAGTCATTTCCAAAACAACAAAACCAGTCGCCCTGTTTTAGTTGAAGAAGGCAAACATTTTTAATAATTTAAAAAAATAACAATGTACATTTTTAATGACTACGTTTTAATTGTATAAATAATATTTTACATAAGTTTAAACATTTATTTATTACGATTCCTAATATCGGCGTGTAACTACATCATGAAAAAATGGTATAAAAGGAAAAGGGGAAAACTTAGGTTAACATGCACTGCGTTTTCCAAACCAGTGCTTCCCAAAGTGGTCTATATAGACCCACAGGGGTCTACGAAGACTTCCAAGGGGTCTACATAAGTAAAAAAGTAAATTGGGTGTTATGATAATGAATCTCATTTCAGCAGGTTATAACTAATTTTTTTATCCGATTAATGAAATTATTTTGTACATTGGACTTCATTCCTTTCTTGTCAAACAAGCGTGCCTTTTTTATGACGCTATGAAACCAATTACTGTGGAGGATCATTTGAGACAATGCCAACAACAAAGATAACAAAGATAAAAGTTTGAAAAAATTTTTAACACACAATGATAAAGTTCAGAATAGACCCATAAAATCTCGATCGACATCATATAGAAAGATAAGTCATAACAGTGAAACCTCTTTCTTCGTAGTACTTATTGTTATGTTGGAGTGTTCAGATGACTAGATCACTATATAAGATGAACTGCGCAATGGTTTCTAGATCAGGCAGCCTTCCATAGAGTTTCTCTTCTATGGTGTTATGTTGGGGCCAGTGGTGTGTTCTGGCTTTGACGAAGAATACAGTTTTGAAGGACATGGTTGGCATTCTCTGGTGAGACTCCACAAGGGCTAATTTTACTGGTCCCCATTTTCAGCTTCAGGAGCCTGTGTTGTTTCATTCCGTTGTGTCTGGTTCTTATGTTAAAAATTAGTCGTCGGTCGTGTTGGGATAGTTTATATTAGACGTCGTCCTCATTGCTATTTGGATAAGAGCTTGTCCATTTCTCTTTTTTTCTATTCTCTATAAGTTTGTATAGGTATTTGTCTCCAAGCTTTAGAGGACTTTTTTCTTTTTGCATTAGTCATGAAAACAATCTGAACTGTTTGGCGTACATGAATGATTTGCTAGATAGGTAACCGCTAGTTCCAGTGATCTCATTTCTGCTCTATGGTTATCTGAGAGCTCACCAGTGGCAATGGACTTGATATCTTAATTAATTTTTCTCCATTGAGATATTTGTTAAGTATTCCAGCTTTTTCGTTTGTGGTGGCTTTTTGAGGTAATCAGAGGCGGCCCACGTCGTATATCTATCGTATCCACTTAGGAATATTCAAGTCGTAATTTTGCTTCAATTGTCAACACACACAAAATATTTCAAAGATTCATTTGACGTTGTAGAATTATTTTTTTTTTTGTATGTTCCTTCAAACTACTTTCTTGTTAAAACCTCCCGCTAGACGACACTGGATGGCTGTTAGCAGATTATAAACCTGAAACCATAGAGAAGAAGTCCAAACGTTAATCCAGTGTGCCTACCACACGAACAGGCACATTCTACTAGCTAGATTTAAATTTAATCTAGTTTTTTTTCAGACTAGATCTAGATCTATATTCTAATTGAAGTCAGTGTAGATTGAAGATCTAGAATTTCTAGGGCTTGTCTAGAATTATATAAACAAATTAACTTAGTTCAAGCTCATAACTACAACTGAATTTTTTGTTTTATCTATTATTTAAAAGATATTACAAGTAGAGCTATTGTTCTTACTAAATGTTATCAGGTTTATAAAACAATTGTCTTAAAAAAGATTGTTTTATAGTTACGTGATTTGAGGCTAATTACCATATATCCACAGACTTGGAATTGCTCTTGCCCTTTTCAAATACTTCAGGGGCCATATATCTTATTGTTCCAGTAAATGCAGTATATGTTTTGGAAATCTCCTCAAAAAACCTTGCTAATCCAAAGTCTGCCAGTTTAATGTTTTTGCTTTTTATGAGTACATTTTCGGCTAGAGAGAAAAAGATGATAGAATGTTTAAAATTTTATAGATATTGTTATCAATGCATTTGTGAATATGTCATTCTTTCCTATGAAACTCGACAAAATTTTTTTTTCTCATATATGATTTTCTTTTAAAACCAAAAGTTTGAATTTTTTATTTTAAAAAAGTTTAATCATTGACATGGTCCAGTTTGCATTTATATTTCGAATAGATCTTGTCTTTGTTTTTTATTAAGAGTGAAGAAATCTAGAAAAGCAATAAGAAGTAGAAAAAGGATAAAAGTTATAAGAAGAAAATTGTGATACATCATGAAATAAATGATAAAAAAATATAATGTTAAGCATGGTACAGGGCTGTCCATAATATTTTCAGTAGGGTGATGCAAGTAGCGGCTATGGCTCAAAGTTGTAGCTTGGAATTTCTTAATGATTTTTTTTTAATTTGTCCCCCTCCTCGCCAATAAATTTGCTATATAAAGAGCACTGTAAATACTTGTTTAAAAAAAAAAAAAACTAAACCTGTACACAAACAATTTACTATACAAGTTGTTAAGTTTATCCGTGCTGCCTGTGCTTCCCTGCGGTCGATCAAACAAACAACTGCAAACATTGACTATTGCTGCGGAAACTGACATTAAATTCACTAATGAATTGCATCTCGTCGCGATAGATAAGCTGCCGATGAACGCTTTTGTTTCGTGGACAATGTGGATTTTTTCTTCACTTTCCAGCTCCTGCATCTTTTATGAATGAAGACAAAAGAGGTTGAGCTGAGCATTATTACTGCTTGGAACGTGGGTCTTTAATGAATAAGCTATCCAATCAAGATACGTAACTTAAAGCCTTGTTCTGAAATAACTCTCAAATTCCAAATATTTAGTTTTAGCTCGATGTGTCTTTGACTGCGAATTCTCGGCAGCACCAATTCACTACCAATTTTGTCTGCCAGTTGTTTCGCCATACTCGGGATGCCATCCCTGAAGTGTTCCTCAGTATGGTCAAGCTGGTTTTTGATAATGTCAAAGAGACTGCTGATAAGCCGTTGAGCAGCCACTATGTTAAGATGTACAGATTGCAACGTAAACTGGTTCAAGAATAGATTAAATTTTTTATACATTCACCTTCGCTTTACTTAAAACATTAATATTTTGTTTAACTGTATCTAATACACTATATCAGGCATTGTATCAGCAATACGCCAAATACGATTTAACCCCTATTAAAAAAATTACAAAAAAAACAGCAATCTATATTCTAGGCTTTAACTAAATATAAAAACTATAATTATGTGCTAATGAAAACAAAACGTCACAACTAAAGTTCCATAGACTATTTCAGAACATTTATAGTGCAAAGAAATGCAAGTCAAAACTTAAATCATACATGGTTGGCCATCAGCTTTAGAGAAGCTTATTCTAGTTTATTTCAATAATAGCTTATACTAAAGTAATACTTCAGTGGACGCACTACTTGTTCAGTTGTTATTTAAAAGAAGTTAATTGATATGAAGGTGTAAAGACTTGGCTAAAATATGGCTACTCGGAATTTAATGACTAGATTTAAAATTCAACATCTTATCTCTAAATATAAAATAAATGACTTAATTATTACAAATAGAATTGAATCTAGATCTAAAAAGATTAAATATATATAGATTAAAATCAATTATAGCATCACTAGATCTATATACCTAAAAACTAGAACCTAGATCTATTGTAAGTCTAAAAGATCTAGATCTAGAAGTAGAAGCTGGATTAATAAATAATAATCGTTTGATCGCAAAATCTGCTTGCATAGTTAATTTTAAAAATTAAATGGTTCACTTTTGAAAAAGAAACAAATAGCCGCTGCACGCGAACTTTGAAAGGTCTAAAATATTATGATGCCCGATTTTCAATTTCTTTTATTGTTAATTGGTTCTAAACGAGACGTACGGACAGAAAGAGATTTGGGACGGGGGGGGGGAGGTTAAGCGTTTTAATTTCTCACGTTTACTTTTGAAAATTCTGAAACGGTAATTATACTTGACTTTTAATAAAATATATTTTCGCTAATAACCTTTAAAGGAATATTTTATTGAAGATTTCACTTAAGCTATATTGTGCTTACCGTCCTCTAAAGAAAATGTTCACCTAGATTTCCTTTTCATTAATGTCCACAAAAGTGTTTAGGTTGAAATTAATTGAGTGAAATATAAAAGCGATAATTGATCGGACAGTGTTCCGTGCTAAAATTGTATGATATTTTTTTTTTTTGCCTAGCTGCCACCATTCGACTTTTCTGTTTATGATTTTTAGAAACTTCCAGACTGCCCATTCCGTGCCACTATCTTCCGAGTGGTAGTACCACTTGAATTTGATCCGTTAAAAAATCCTAGCTTTTTGCACTCTGATATGTTTGCGACTCTCTTAGTGGGTCTAAAAGCTTCGCCAAACTGTCTGCCTTCTCCTTTCCTTTGATTTCAAATGCATCGGAATCAATTGTATCATCATACGTGCCGTATGTTTTCTTTCTAGGCGCTTAACACACGTCATTGCCTTTTCCAGTGGGTAGGCCACGTCTCAGAGCGCTAAAGAGTTTGTAGCCAGGAGAGTGATTCTTTTAGAGGATCACATTGGCCGATGCAGCAGTTCCTTCCTCAATACGTTGCTTTATATGCTCTAGAGCGTTTCTGATAACTTCCATTTCTGCAGCATAGTTACTTTCACCTGCACATGTGTACATCGCTTTCAGTTGCACCGGAGATACAACTGCCGCACCATAGCCCGAGTTATTGGAACAACCCAAAAGCATTTTGTCTACTTCTTGTATCATTACAACATCGGCCTTGTACTTATCACATAACCTATCGATCTCAGGCGCCTTAAGGTGTAGGGATGCATTAAGACACTTTTCCTTGTCCCATGGTGCCGTCATATTTCGTGGGGTAAGGGTTACAGCTCCCTCCTATGTGGTTGAGCTGCTGCTCATGGTCGGTTTGAACTGGGTGGTTGGGAGACGTGTGCCTCCCGCCAAGTGCCCTGTTTTCGCTCTTGTTATATTTGCATGTAAACCTAGTGGATTCTTGAAGCTTTCGTGGTTGGTAGCGTTCATTTCTTCCATAGACACAAGAACAACGCCGTAAGTGCATCTTCGTCGATTTATACCTAGACGTTTTGAGGAGGATTTTGTACTAGTAGATAGTTCCCCGACGGGGGGAATTCAGGTTGCATGCTAGACTAAAGGTTCTCATCTGTTGAGATGTTGCTACCTACCTAGAGCTAGGGCTCTTGACTAGCTCTTACCCTCTTTGCACTGCTGCTGGAGAGATTGTCAGGGACCGTTTTTCTCATCACCCGAAAGTCCGCCGTCAAAGAGGTAGCTTAATATAACAACTTTGTCTCTTAAAATGTACTTCTAAAATCCCACGAGCCTTTAGAGCCACGAGCGAGGGTAGGTCTACGGTAGCTGCTGCTAGAGACGTTTGCAGTGTTTCCAGGGGCCGTCGCGAGTATGCCGAAACAAATAGAGATCCCTGCATTTTAAGAGCCTGACTAATTGCGAGAACATTTTTAGTCACTAGACATTGGTAAGATGAATAAAATAGAATAAACACATTTACAATTATCTCTAGAATTAGTATAAACATATTGACTAGTATTTCTTTTTCCTAAGAATGAATCAGTGTTTGAGAGACGAGAGACAGAGAAAAGAGCCATTATTTATATAAATGAACATATAATTATTGTTACGCCAGATGGAGTTCTAATATATTTCATACGTTTTATATCTCTATGGACACATTCTAATCCATGAAGGTATTGAACGCCTTGAAGTATTTGTCTTGTAAAATGTTTAATCATATCAATGTTTAGTCGACCATTGGTAGACATATACTTCCTTAGGGATCCCTATAAAGAAAATTGAGAATAAAGTTACATTATGATAAAAATTTTATAGAAACACTATATAATTTACCTGTCACTGACAGAATAGACGTTTAAAACCTTTCTTAATATCGGTTAACATTGTAATGAGAAGCTAATCTAACTATAACAAAACTAAATTATATTTTTTTTTTTTAAATATAAATCTATATTATACTTCTAATGGCTCTAATGTATGTATTCATATAATAACATATCACCATTTTTTTCAGTTACTACTTTCTGAGTTTCTGAGTGTCTATACAACTTGCCATGTCTCTGGTGACACCTCATTGTTCACAAAATGAAAATAGTTAATGGAGCTCAAATTAGGTCACGCGTTACCACGCTTAGATGCCAGAGAGACACCTATGATAACTTACTTCAAGATTGTAGATTATTCTAAGGAAAGATATAGAAGGAGGAGTAGTAGCCTGGGAGAGAGAGAGAGAGAGAGAGAGAGAGAGAGAAAGAGAGAGAGAGAGAGAGAGAGAGAGCTAGAAAGTTAGATTTAGAAGTCGCTAGTTTTAAAATTAATTATTACTCATTTTATTAATCATTATTACTGTATTATGTATCTGTATGATATATATACAGTACATATATTTATCGTTTCAAGTTTGAGTTTAAAAGAATTAAACTCTAGAAAATCAAATCAGCACTTTGTTACCTCATTGTCTATTAAAGTGAACTATAATTATGGCACCTCCAAATAAGCATATATCATGAAGATTATCAAATATAAAAAAAAACATAATAAACACGTGACACAACTAAACAACTTTCAGGATCGTGTTTTGTTGTAAAAATGTATAAAAACACAATTAAATGTAGGTATACATTTATTATTTGCGCTGATTGTGGAGGTGGAAAAAGAAGAAATGTTTGGGTGAAAGAGTGTTACGACACCATAGTGATAACGGACAGAAAAAAAAGGAATCCGAATAAAAGCTATGAAATACTTACTTTTTGAATTAGGAAGCTGAATAAAAGTCAGCGATATATGTAATTTCTTTTACGGGGTAAAGCTAATAAAAAACGCGAAACTAGAATTCTCAGGCTGTGGAAGGTCGACGGAAGCGAACGGTTCTAATTCAAACTAACAAGCTATAAATCATGAGCCAAAATTATATTAGAAGAGAGTTAAATGGGAGGGAGGGGTTGGCAAAAATATTAAGTGAGCGTTTGATTTAAAAAAGGCTCATGCCAAAAAGCATCAGAGAGTTTTTGAAATATTTTTATAAAGATATGAAAAGTCGATAAATACTCAGAGGTTGTATGCAAACTATTTCCTAAGGAGTAAGCTGAAAAGAAAGGTGGTACAAGTGATACTAGAAATGACTGCTAAATGTATATGGTTGGAAGGGGTAGAGTTATAATGCAGACAGTGACAATTAAATGTAACATATTGTCATAATCTTTCCCAGCACACATCCATCCAAGATAATGCAGAAGTTGCGCACCAGTAGTGACTAGACTAGGAAGGACGTTGACATTTGGAGAAGAAGATGCTGTGTTCAAGGCAGACATTGTCTTATGTATATGTGATGTCCTCATGTAAATAAACATCTATGCCTCGATGAGTTGCCTCTCTTTAGTTATTACAACATTATAAAATTAAATGTTTTTGTCCGAAAAATATAATAGACCCTATCGGATATTTCAAAACAAACCAAAAAACAGAAGTATACCTACTTCTGTATATGTAAATTCTTTGTTCATTAGCCTCTAAAGTTGTTTCTTCCGTACAAGATTGTAAGTTCGGTGAAACTACTGGTCAGCTTTAGTACTATTTTCTTTGACTTAATATTGTTTGCAAGATCTTTGTCACAGCGTCATTTCACATTGAGTTTTATTTATTCAAGAAGGTTATATAACCAGAAAACCTCTGAGTAGAAAGACGAAGTGAGAAATACTATATCTGAGTTTCTTTTGGTTCTTGGTAAAGTACACATGTATTAGAGTTTTAGCTTTGTCCTCAGAGAGGAATGACGTATATTTCAGTGGACCTATTTATATTGAATGAAAGTTATTGAGTCTGGATTGATTATATTATTTCTTTATTATAAGGTTGGGCGTGTATTCTATGTTTCCAGTATATGAAACTGAAGAAGCTACTAGTGCACATTTTGTTACTTATTTTATTCTAATAAATCTTTATGTCTGCTAACTCGGACTTCATAGAACGATTACTAGCTATTTCATCATTTATGTTTGTTCAGAGTCTAGAATCCGAGACATTTGCGTCACTAGTATTTCTACATTAATTATGGCTTTGACTTTACATTTGGTGGCCAGTCCAGTCGGTGTGTATACTTTTTCTAGAGTTGAATTCTTTTAAACTTAAACTTAAAACAATATGTAGTCCTACAGTTCATATATTAATTTTCTTCCTCTGTTGGTATTTTATTTAGCCTATGTTTATTATATTTTCCTGCTGTAGCCTACGTTTTAATCAGCGTATTTCTGGAGTTTTTGTGTGCTAACGTGTGACCTCTAATTTGAGCTAAGTAAACGGTCCTTATTTTGTGAACAATGAGGTGTCACCATGACGTGACTTTGGATAAAGACACATTAATAAATTCAAGATTCTCTATATTGGCTGCACTAACAGAAAGGTCCTCTTTATTCATGCAGAAGTAACTAAATCTTTCATCGAATAGACTCACATATTCAGTTCGTTACAAGTAGTTTATCTGTCATATTAGATCTATTTTAACTGTAAACAGAGTACTTGAGAAAGTTAGCTACTTCCGTGTAAACTGGGCAGTGACCTACTTTCACCTTATTTGTAGCACGAGCGCATAGACTGAAGATCACTCATCATTACAACACAACCGTTCAACCAGGAAATCTTACATCTTATGCAGTATTTTTACTTAAGCTTTCTTATCACAGCTTACAAATTTAAAGGTTGTTGAGCGTATCAAAACTATTTCAACATTATTCAAATTAGAAGCCAGTGTGGAGCATCCTAGTTAACACACTATTCCAATATCAGGATGACTTCATCATCAAGAATTGATAAACTGCAGAGAAGATCTTAATATTGTCTGGATGAAAACAGACAACCATGATACAACCTGTGTAGGTGAAAATATCCGGCACCATCATGGGATTATCCGGGGGGGGGGGTAGGTGACTTGGTGACCGATTTTTTGTTTTTATTTTGTTTATTTTAGGATAGATTTTAATACTAAACCATCACTCGCACCACCGCAGCCAAGAGGGTTTTGAGTTTAAAACATTATATATGTTTTTTTTTTACAGTTAAATCCCCCTCTTGTATAAAACAAAACAAAAAAAGTGTAAACTACAATTCCCAAATTCCAAGAGCATTTTACGATAAAAAAAACCCTCTTCAATATATGACTATTTATACATCACTCACCATATTCTATGAGCGTAGCCAAGAGGAGTTTGTGTTAACCCCCCCTCCTTTTTTTTTCAGTGGGGTTTGAAGCTAAAAAAATATATAAAAAAGCAAATTACACACTCAAAATTCTCTGAGCGTAGCCAAAAAGGTAATGAGTTTAAACCCCTTTCAGCGGGGTTTGATGCTAAAAATACCTCTTCATTATAAAACAAAGAGCAAATTACGCACTCAAAATTCTCTTAGCGTAGCCAAGCCAAGGAGAGTTTGAGTTTAAACCCCACTCCTCCATAGCGCTTTTTTAAGTTTAAACACTCTCCAGATGGTTTTGAGTTTAAAATCCACTTACAGAGAGTCTTGAGGTTGAAAACCTCTCTCTTCAATATTATTTTAATGCAAACTAGTCACTAATTGATATTAGCGTAGCTAAAAGGGGAGGGGTGAATTTGTTAAACAAAAATTCCAGAGATGTTTCAGTTTAAAACCTCCAAACAGATTATTTTGACGATAAAACTTCCCTTTTCGATATAAAATCTTAAGCAAACTACAGAGCCTCGTAAGAGATTTACAGGATGTGTTCTCCCACAAAATGAAGAGTAAGAGATGCGATGAAATAGAGGTCATTACGAGGAAAGAGCAAAAGGGATATCATAGTATAGCTTGGCGCCACAGTTTCATGGAGGACCTCAGAGCAGGTGGAAAGAGTCTGCAGACATTGCCAGTGACAGATTTTGTAGAAGCAGCTTGAAGCCCAATGCGCCAAAGAGCGCGGGCGGATCTAAGTAATTAAGAATAGCAGATTAGCTTTTTGAAAAACTTTTTAATAGCAGGATAATGCACTGTGGATACCTGAGATTATGCATTTTGTTGGCTTTCAGTACCGAAAATATAATTTTATACACTTGTTAATAATTTATATATCAAGATGACTTAATTTGCTAGAATGTATATTTTATTATTATTATTTTGCTTAAAATCAATTAGTAATCTAACTGTTACTGCGAAGCAGGGCGTTTTGGCGTAAAATACATTATGATTTTTCATTGTATTATTTCTTTAAAAGGAATTATGCATATTTATGTTTTGCATGAGTGTTTGTGTTAAGACATATTTTTCACATACAGAAGAAGACGTATATTTGTCCGCTATTTTTGATATTTAAGTTTGTTATGTAATTATTCTTAAATCTCTAATATTACACAACACCAGGCTGCCATCCATACTTCATACTTAGAGTGGTCTGCACTAAACTTATCAAAAACATAGAGATATCCTTCATGTGAAATTTTGTCTTTTCTTCGCTTCGACTGGACTTTTTCCATTGTCTATATAGATTGGCACAGGTTTTCAGTTAGAAATATAATAGAATGAAATGGCGAAAGTTTTTCTAGTCTGTCATCGTGCTGGAAGATGGTTCAATCTACGCGAGCTTATAAAGACGTAGGGGTGAAGAGATTGAAAGAGCGGGATTTAGAATTATAAATTCGCACCTAGGGATATCAAGTGTAGTGCTAGAAACAGATTATCATCTTACGCGTGAGAGAGGAAAGGGTCGGTGAAAGAGTATATACAAGAAGTGAAATGTGTTCAGAAGAGAGGGGGCGGGATAGGTGTCACAGGTAATGACCAGTCCCATGGAGATGATCGCCAGATGCTTGACGCCAGCGACCAGTGCTCGCTGCTGCTCTTTTCTTCATTTGTTTAACTATATCTGCGTCAATGCGAGATGTGTCACCCAAATCACCCTTACCCAATTTCTCAAAATATATATTTTCAAAGTATCTAAGTGTCGTGAATTTGTTTCTATCTATTGTTGCCCCAAGTGTTTGTTTACATTAGTGGATTCACGTTAGAGTTTGTACTGACCACATTCCGTGTCTTGATCTTTACAATGTGTGAAGTTATTATCGTCATTCAGCGTAATAAAGATTTAGATGTTAACAAGTTTTTTGTTATATGAAAGTATTACACTAATGTCAAATAAAAAAACTGTCTTTTGAAAAGAAATCCAAAAATGTCATCCAGTGCGATTAGCAGAACTGTGATATAAATAAAGGGGAGGGAATAGCATGTCATTACCATTCAGGAATCAGACTTTTTTTAGGCCTATATTCATGAAATAAGCAAAACCTTTATATTTATAAAAAAAACACTATTTGCTGGGCTGTGTTAGAATTCATACTATACATACAATATTATGGTAGAGTGAAATAAATACGCTATAAATACGTTATAAGCGCTACGTGCTTATTAAATTATCGTCAAATTATATCTCGCGCCAAAACGTCCCCAGCGTCAAAACGGCGGGGCCAAAACGTCACGTACCGCTGTTATTTTTTAAAATGTGATAAATCTTAAGCACAGATTTCATCATTAAAGTGGATATCTTAATTTCCTTCCCTCTTTTGTGATATAATGTACTATAAATTGTATATTTTTTATGCAGTATTTTTCTGATGGCTAAATTTAATTTAGTAAGATTTATTTTTTTAATGCTACAGTTATACCCTATAATTTATCCCGGTTTAGAGTTATATTTGTGTAAATCAGCATATGTCCATATATAACTATATGAATTGTATACACTTTTTCTAGTTGCCATTGTTTATAATTATGTTCTAAACATATTTAAAATATTTTTTAAAAATTTAATGACATCCATGAATAAGTGAGTTAACTTTTAAAAAATAATTGTCCGTATGTTTTGTTTATTAACAAAAATATTGATATGAAAACATACATTTTTAATAATGATATATAGTAAAGAAAACAAATCCAAGCAAGAAAAATGTAAATAAAAATATATTTTTTGAATACTGCCTTTCCTTATCATATACATTTTAGTGTTGTTTTTTTTTTGTTTTTTTTTTAATAAATGAAATTTTATTACTTCTTCGATGTATTCCATGAAAATGAAACTCTTAAATTCCAATTCCAAAAATCCATAATATGAAACTATGCGTTCGCAAGAAGGCATTGCCTACTGTCCTTGGACATAAAATATTGCCTGGTGTCCACAGTGCCCTATACTGCCCAGTATCATCTGCCTAGTACCCAGCCCAGACTGTCCACTTCCCGATAGCTATTGCCTAATGCCGACCGCTTAGAGCAACCTTCGCTGCAGAAGATAAACTGGTGTGAGTTAGCACGGCCATCTACGAGCTAGAGACCACAGCTGAGAGATCATCCTACCGTTATTCTCACCAACTTAGTCTGCAGCACCAACCCTCTCTACCACTAAACAGGCAGTGGCCTCACCCTAAAGCCAGCTTTCCTATAGAATAGAGAACATCCCGAGCCGACGTCCTGAGACAGATCTGGATGACTCATACTTCTGAGTGCCAGTCCCACGACCACCAGATGACGACCCACGGGCTAATAGCTAAGAATATAGGTAGTCAGACATAGGAACATTATTCCATTCACGCCTAAAGAAGCAATCTATGATGATCAATTATGTTAGATATTAACACCTTCATTTCACTTTTTAATTATATTATTTTTATTATTTATCTATTCATCTATTGTAAATTTTAGACCAATAAATCATTTTATTTTATGCATTTAATTCACTGGTCTGTTCTTACTGTTAGTTGCGGTGTGACTGTTTAAAATCTTGTATGTGTGAGCAGGATAAATTAATAAAATTTCCCCTAGACTTTAATAAACAATCCAATAACTAACTAATTAAACATCTCGTCACAATATTTATACTAGTTTAAAAAGTAGCTCAACTTAAGTCTAATAAAGAAGGAGACAACATTGGCCAATACTATTATACGAGAGATGTTTGAGGTACATATAGCGCCCGTATATCTTAAGATCATCTTCGTGTTCAGTAAGAATCTTTCCCTCGAACTTGTCGTTTTTGTCGCAAAGAGACGTGAACATAATGATGTTAACCACTTGAGAGAAGATGGACTTTTCTGATCATTCAAAAAGAATTACGTCAGCAGTTTTGAAACGTCTTTTTCAAAAAGTTTTTAATCGATATTTAGACAGAAGCCTTAAACACAAAAACAATATACATTTAAAAAGATCCTTAGTAGTAGAAGATACAAAGTCATTATTTTCAATATTTTAACTTTTTAAACATTAAACATTAAACATTGATAGTGTCATTTCAGTGGGTTAATATTCAAAATTTTATTGATACTAAAAATGAATAGATAACTTTTTAATATAACCCATGTTAAATATTTTAAATTACTTCACCTTCTCCCCATTGGTTAGGAGAGAACATCAATCCCCATAGGGGTGCCCCACCAGAGCTTGAGGAAAGCTGCAATATTTTATGCGAGTTTCTAATAGGCTTGTTGTCCTAAGATCTTCCTCATCCTTAGAAGGCGTCTTGTAGCGGGTCTATTCTGTTCACGCTAAAAAAGGTCAATAGAATGATGGTACGTTGGTCGGCAGAAATTGGTTCGTACTGACGTAAAAACGGGCTCGACTATAGAACCACGATGAAGACGCATTAAAATGTTTTCTCTAAAAGAGCCTTTTGAATCTATCTTGCTGCTAAGGTACACAAATTTTATTTTGTTTTATTTATCCAAATTTTATTTGGACGATAAAACGACGTCAAATAATTAATAATTTAATTGTTCTTACATTTTTGTAATAAACTCGCTTACGCCTAATTAATACTAAATGAAAAATAACTATACTAATGCAAAAAATTTACGTTCTTTAAAAAAAGGTAGCCTTTGCACCCCCCCCCATTGCTATTACGTAACTTTTTGGACATTTGTAACAAAAAAAATATATGTATAATAGGGCCTAAAATAAAATATATTGATCGGGATAAATCCGGCATAATTGGGTTTTTATTTTCGATTTTTGCCAAAACTCTTTTTTAACCAGTTGTAGTCACCTCCTTATTCGTGTCATCCGGTGAGGACCGCACCCCCTGCACCCCCTAGTGACGCCTCTGCATAGGTGTACACATAAAACGTCGTAACACCTCTTCTATATGACATAGAAAGATAATTTTATTGTTTTGTAAACATTACATCATGCTCTACAAAACATATATATATATATATGTGACCGGGGATGAAATGACCGGGGATGAAGTGACCGGGGATGAAGTGACCGGGGATGAAATGACCGGTCATCATATATATATATTGAATATTTTCCTAAAGTATCTAATGGGCTTTGTTGCTGACATAAAAATTATATACGTGTCAGACGCGAATAGCCCAATTTTTCAGTAAAAGAAATTACCAAAGTCATCTCTCTATAGAAGAAGTTACGAAGGCTATATAATATACAACCACAGACCTATATATACTACTACAAATATTGGTTTTTGATTTCTAGTTACGATTTATTTATGTAGGTGCTGTTTTAATACTACATACCAAGTATTAGAGTTTAGAAAAACCCAGGTTCGTTTCTTGTGCAACGCTATTAACTAACACCGCATATCATTAGTATATTTAAATGGAAAATCTAATTCTAGTCTATATCTATATATAAAAATCGAATAGATCTAGTAATATTATAGATTCTATCTTGAGACTAGATTGCCAAGTCTAGCCTATGCTATATCTATAGCATATATGCCTATAGTCAGTTTTATTAGAATAAAGTCTAGATATTACTAAAGACTTACGTTTATTAATTATAAGATTATTAGATATACACATTATAGTAATAGTCCTACTAGATCTAGCTCTAGACTCTTCTAAAATCTAGTCTAAAATAATGACTGTCTAAGGCTATAGATGATTGAGAAGTTCACATATAGGTATTGTTAATAATACGGCATGTCGGCAGAAAGTAAGCTGTATACAAAGTATACATAGACTATATAAAGTGCTTTTTTTTTGCCTAACTTTCAACTACTAATAAATTAACAATTAACGTTGAAATACAAGAAAAGTATTGATTTTTCCCGACATTGAAAAAATGTGCTGGTGCGTACCACCACAAAAGTATATGCAAATCTCATACTTCTTTCATTTAATTTTTTTTTTTTTTGCGGGGTTATTGCTTTTTAATACATTGACACCAGATCGATTCATATAGGGCCTAAGTATACAAGCAGGATCTCAAGCATTGGATACTTTTATTTTTTATATACAACGTTTTATGGAAGAGGCAATATATTAGTTGTTTGAAGTTTGTAACTTCTAAAATTCAAGCTAAAAATATCGAAGCCTACATTTTTACACTCATTTCTAAACAATTAGAAGAGATGGACTGACACATAGTGTAGCTTATGTACATTTGCAAAAACACAATCTCTCTTTGTAATCTTATCAGTGAGACTTTCAAAACTATTAAAAATAAAAAAAAAACTTAGTGATTATTTTTTACTGAATAATTCTATTTATTATTCCTTTTAAGAATGAGGATATAAACAAAAATTTGCCATATAATTTAGTCTAACAGAAAAACATGAAACTTACGTCTATTTATACAGTTAATTTTAGTTGCCTAGTAATATCTATATATATAATTTTCTTCTTCTCTAAAAAATGAATAATAAGAGAGGGGGGGGGTGAGAACACACGTCGCCACGGATGGCTGCGCTCTGGACTGTCAATTCATGCCCGCTCCCATCCCCCTTCGTCTTGCGGGAGGCTTGGACTAGGAAGTAAACTATCGTCAACTCTGAAGGAAATCTGAAACATATCAAACAGTTTACAAACACTAAATTACAAGACATTGTGAGGCCCCATTGTCAAGACTCATTTTCTCTCTAATATATGTATGTGTCATGCTAAATGTACTCAAGTCCTGGGCAATACCATAATGACGCATACAACGACAAAATAAGATTCAGAATGCCACTTTACCGACTTATAACATGTTTAATTACATTATTTGCACTATAATATAGAAAAATAGTTAGAGTCCACACTTAGACTATATATATCCGAAAATTCCAACTGTCCTGGGCTAGGAACAAAAAACACTCTCCTTATCATGAGTTACATTATGTTCAACAAAAAATCTCACCAAATAAAAACAACCCAAAAACAATAACAGTTTTGAAATCAACAACCTGAATTGCCCCCCTTCTCCTCTACAGTAAACAGGAAACCCAGGCTGACCAGAACTCAGTCCTGACATTTCTCCCCCCTCTAATTTTTGTCTGTTTCTGGGTTAATTTAAAACAGACAAACTTCCAATAAATAGATTTTCCAAACGTACATATATCAACATGCAAACAAAAGTAATCTTGGTACTAAAACATAGCCTACAGTTTGTAAAAAAAAACACAAAAAAAAAACGGTGTATCCACATGAAATGTCAATACTATACACAACCTGCTAGGCAATAATAATTATATGTATATATATATATATATATATATATATATATATATATATATATATATATATATATATATATATATATATATATATATATATATATATATATATATATATATATGTGTGTGTGTTACGTTTTCATATTGGATGAGACTCTTTAGACATGTAAACGACAAATCACAGTTTATAAATACTTTAATCTTTATTAACACTGAAAACACTTTCTTGTTCATAGTCCTCCATTTCGGTTCTTCTCTCCTTTCAACACGCAATCGCACCATTTCACATTCACACTAAGATGCGCACGTAACACCCCCCCTGTTTAACAAGTTCGATGCACATCGAACGTCCAAAATACAAATCACTGAATATATTATCAGACTATTCCAAGTTAAAACAAATCGGTAACATATAAAACCATAATGTAATAACTACACAAAATCAAACACAATGTCATGTTAATACCAATACAATGCCAACATGGAATAACAATTATATTCATCACAATAATAACTGTTATTATGAGCAATTGAAACCACTTCTGTTAACATATACCTATAAGTAATCATATTTCTATTAATACAACTCCCCACTCATAATCGTATGCCTGTACAAAACACCATCATTCCAGTCGCAATCAAATAGTTAACAAACAAAGTCTATCTTGCTCCATGCATATTGTAACAACAATATTCAATTCATTACACATATATTTATTCATTGTAGAATAGAACAATAATTAATGTCCATCATTCCCACCTTTTCTAATCATATCTATATAATTCTAACATTATTGACATGCCATCCTTTCCGCTTCCCTCCTTTGCAATGATGTCCCATTGTGATCCTACTACCTAATGATCTAGCTGTACTGTTTTCTAGGCTGCTAATATCCCTCTCTTTTCTCGTATACGCCTCTTCACTATTGTACCTTGAATCCTTAATTCTAATTAATTGTTGACACTGTCTTCTAATATGCCCCCTTCTCCCACAATTAAAGCATAAGATGTATGTACTTGTACGTCTATATGCGGGTTTAAATCGCTTTCCCTGTACCACTGATTGCCTTACTTTACTTTGATTTGGACCCATTCCTATTGCATCGCTTTCTACCTTATCTGTTAATTCTTTCTTCTCGTGCTCTCTGCTACCCATGTCATCTGATGTATGAGATCTTATGTCTTCTTCCACATCCCCATTTCTACCTCGCGTAGACTTTATCCCATAATATTTCTTCCAATTCTCAATCTCCTTTACTGAACATATTTTCACCCCATGGATATTCCCAATAATTAAATCTATCTCACCCTGATCTACAACACAAGCTTCCACTGTCCCCTTAACATACGGTGTGTCTATACTAACTTTAGCAATCGGTAATTGTACAATATTCCCATTAAACATAACACACTTCCTAGATTCGCCTGTATATTCATGGTCTTCCACTAAATTCTTATTCACTCCAATAATAGTGCTCCCAGTATCCCTGATGGTCTTGGCTGCCTTGTTCCCTACGAATGTCTGAAAAATCTCCACTGTTCCAGTATCAGATGACAATGATAAGCCTTGCTCTATTCTACCTTTCTCCCAGGTCTTTCTTTCCTGTCTGTTTCCTTGATATCTTCGTTGCGGCTATCATTTTGTCTTTCATATGTACCACTTCTATACTGTCTATCATGTGTCTCCCTTGTTCTGTGAGAGTTATTCTGTGTCTCACATGTTCTGTTAAAGGCAACTATTTCTTCTATATCACTGCCTCTAGATAATTTCTTCTCGGGATGTGCCACTTTATAAGCCCTTAATAGTCTTACTATGTCTTCTATGGATTTCGGTTTCCTCTCCAACAGAAATATTTTTAATTCCTCCTGACACTCGTACATCACTTTGTCCAGCATGAGAAATGTCTTAAGACTGTCAAAGGTTTTTTCTACCTCAGCGGTTTCTATCCAGTTATCGAAATGGCTGCTCATTCTGTCCATAAATGTCTGCGGGTCATCCTCTGGTTCTAATTCACAATTAACAAACTGTTGGCGATAGAAAGCTTCTGTTTTCCCGAAAGTTCGAAGTAGTTGTTCTTTCACAATGCTGTAGTTACTCTGGTTCATACATATTTTTGAAGGCACCTCCGCTGTAAATGATCTCGACAATAAGAATGTCCATTTGTCTTCAGGGTACTCCAGTTCTCTCATTTCTATTTCGAACTTCTTCAAAAAAATGTCTATGTCCATTTTGTCTTCGTTGAATATCAAACCTTTATATTTTGCCAGTTTATTCCCTGTAGATTCACTCTTTCTTTTATCATTCTCTTTTCCTTGGTCTGTTTTTAACTTTTTCTCTGCTGTCTCTTTTTTAAATGCTAATCTTTCTCTTTCAATGGCGACCAATTCATTTTTCTTTTCCCTTTCAATTGCTACTATCTCCTTATCCTTTTCTCTTTCTCTTTTGTCCTCCTTATCTAATCTCTCCTTTTCTTTGTCTCTTTCCATCGCTAATCTCTCCTTTTCTTTTTCCCTTTCTCTTTTGTCCTCCTTATCTAATCTCTCCTTTTCTTTGTCTCTTTCCATCGCTAATCTCTCCATTTTTTTTTCTCTTTCCATCGCTAATCTCTCCTTTTCTTTGTCTCTTTCCATTGCTAATCTCTCCTTTTCTTTGTCTCTTTCCATCGCTAATCTCTCCTTTTCTTTTTCCCTTTCCATCGCTAATCTCTCCCTCTCCATCAACCTTTCTTGAACGTATTTTCTTAGTTCTGCCCCTTCAAGCTCCAACAACCTTCCCTCTTCCTTCAACGCTGCTACCTCAGCCTTGTCCGCCATAGTCGATTACTAATAATATCGAATCGAATGTTCTCCTGTCTCTAGATCTAGACTTTACTATCTCTACTGTCTGCTGACAGGAGATCCCCTGTGTATAGAGGGATACGTGGGTTTTACCTTTGCGTTGGGCGCCACTTGTTACGTTTTCATATTGGATGAGACTCTTTAGACATGTAAACGACAAATCACAGTTTATAAATACTTTAATCTTTATTAACACTGAAAACACTTTCTTGTTCATAGTCCTCCATTTCGGTTCTTCTCTCCTTTCAACACGCAATCGCACCATTTCACATTCACACTAAGATGCGCACGTAACAATATGTATATATATCAACATGTAAACAAAAAATAGTGTGCAAACATATATTCTACCTTTTGTAAAAGGCGGTTAATTACATATCCCCAATCCTAGCAAACAAATAACTTTGAAATGAATAAATATTAAATGTCAGTTATCTGTAATCAATGTCATGTTGGTCTATTCTGTTAGTATAGATAGAAAGTCAGCAATTACATTTAGTTTGCCCTTTAGATGTTCTACATTAAAGTTAAATGATGGACAAACTTTTAGTATCCACTTGCTTGGATATACATTGATACTACATTTTTAAAAGGAGTCTTTGTAGCGGCCATGTTCAAGGACCCAATAGCAGATATTATTATTGGAAATGTTGATCAGGCTAAAGCATTTTTATATGGGAATGCTGTTAGTAGGGCAATGGCGAAAGCAGAAGACAATAGGGTCAAATCGGAAGATAATGACAGGATTGGTTTAAGCAAGTGGATGGAATTGGACAGTGATTTTAGAGAGGATCAAAGAAATAATAGTTCGTTAGTTAGATTATGGGAAAACGCGAAAGCAGGAACGGTCGAAGATAAGAAAAAGGGATTGGTATCATTTATAATAGAAGAAGGTCTACTTTACAAAGAATTTGAGAGAAAAGATACCCCTGGGGTAATAGAACGACAACTTGTAATCCTACGAATAGACGTGAACTAATATTAGAAATAGCACACTCTACACCTTTAGCTGGACATATGTCTATAATTAGAACCAGGTATCGGGTATATTCGCATTTCTTTTGGCCTGGGGTAGATAAAGATATAAAAACATACATTAAATGTTGTGACCTTTGTCAAAGAGGTAGATACCCAGGAAAAGCTGGAAAGGTAGAACTAGGGCGCATGAATATTATTTCCACTCCATTTGCTAAAGTTGCTATTGATATCATAGGACCACTCCAAATGACAGATCGGAAGAATAGATTCATTTTAACGTTGGTTGATTTGGCAACAAGATGGCCGGAAGCTATACCACTACCTAATACAACAACAATAGTAGTAATAGAAGTTCTAAGTGCTATTTTTACTAGAATAGGATTCCCGGAACAGATACTCTCTGATAATGAATCTCAGTTTAGATCCAAATTATACAAAGAAATATGTCAGTTTTTTTAAAAAAAGATTGTTAAATCAACAACCTGAATTGCCCCCTTCTCCTCTACAGTAAACAGGAGGCTCAGGCTGACCAGAACTCAGTCCTGACTTCCATTCAAAACGGATTTCGCGGGGTCAAGTTTGGATAGGGAAGCGGACAATAAGTCAAATTTAAGAGTTTGTATTAGAAAACAAATTCGTCTTTGCATTTTATGCATTCTTTACTATGTACATAATTAATTACAAGCCATGCGTATAGCAAAGTCATACAGTATATCATAATAATTCTTTTTATTACATAGATCCCGCTAAATAGCAAGAATTACCAAATGTTTCAATCTATCTTTGAGAATTGATGACCTCCTGGTAAATCGACATGGGGGCGCGGTAAATCTGTTTTAAGTTAAAAAATTGTTTAATTTAATAATTTATACACCTCGAATTAGCGCAGGTACTATGAAAGTGCGGATCCTTTGAAAGTGGCGGCCCACTGCGGTCGCATAGATTGCAGTGGCCTAAGACCGGCTATGCAAAATAAGGGCGTATGCTACGCCGCCGGTCAACTAGTACTTAATATTCAATTAAAGTGGAAGAGTTCTTTTATTTCATAAACTTCTCAGCCGAAGATTCTGTGACAAATGTCGTCTCAGAGAATTCTGATTCTGTCCAGGGAATTGGAGACTCTTTATATACACTTCTACACTGTGTTTACGTTACAGTTAAGTTTGGTACTTTTCCAAGACCCTCCTAATCCCCACCCGTCTCAGCTGGATAGTTCAACTTTGTGTGTAGGGTAGAAGAGTATTAGTAGTCTAGAAGGCCCTCTCTTGTATAATATAAATAGTTTAATTAAAGCTATCTTAATAAATCCTAAATGTAAATAGCGTCTTTAGAATTCTTGTATTAAAAAAAATAGTTCTATGTCTTCCAATAAATTTCATTTTAGTATCTTCTTAGGCTTATTTCCAATAAAATAAGTTCCAATGCAAGTCTTGTTTTGCTGTATTTAAAACATTTAAATCAAGCATGATCTATACGAACTAAAATAAGTAACACAAACACACTGAGGGATCAGTTCTGCATGTGAATATGTGACAAGGTGGTTTAAAAGTTGGGCGTTTTAATGCATCTAGGGGGTTTTATAGAGAACCCACATTTGCACAAATTTACGAACAGGCACAACGTTATAAAAGCAGGCAACAAATGATATATATATATGTATAGATATGTACATGTTTATTACACAAAGAGGAAATAAATGGTGTAATGATAATGAATAGATTGGGATGAGATCTAGTTTATTTACATATATAGGTATATCATCATTAGATTCGAGATCCAAGTGGTTTGATTGTCATTATGCTATCTTCCTTAGCTTATGTGTCCGGTGCTGCCTTAAGGAGACAGGTGCTGACGGCTGTCTGCTGGTGGGCTGGCGTAGAGGGTCCAGGCCGTGTGCTCTCCAACTCTACGTAGGGGCAGGGATCAGCTAATGTAAGCGAGGCCAGTGTTGAGTCTTCAGATAGCGTTGTTATTGGGACACGAGTTAAGTGTGTGTAGGGCTGGTATATGCAGATCTGGAGCCAACAAATCTGGTATCAGCGGTAGGTCGATAAGTCACCCGGTGAAGATTGTCTAAAGATAAAAGCACCAATCCAAAGTGAAAGTAAGAAAATGACAAAGCAAGAGAACGTCCGCTCCCAATCCGGTCTTGATCGAGAATGAACTCTCGGACCGAAAGGTTTGTCCATTTAAAGATTGAGAGGGGGTGGAGCAGGAACTGTGGGGCGACAGGCAGACTATCTGGCGCCAATTGAGAAAGAATTCCCCGCTTGATCGAGACAAAAGTTTCCCGGGGATAGACAATGAGTAAAGGTGTGAATTGGGAGACCAGGAAACAGGTCTCTCGCGTCCCTTTGTTTTCCTGCCCAGGTGGTAAAAGAAGGCGAAGGGAAGATGATCAGGGCTTGGCCAGAGCAAGGGAGATTATATCTTGACACAGGTCAGCGCTAGTCGATCAGGGAAATGTTGCCCGAGGCATTTGAGTTCAGTATCCCGCGGCCTTCTTGAGTGACATCCAGCTGTCTCGTTCTGAGGCCGCATGCAACCAGGTGCTCTCTTCTATGTCAGCCAAGGAAAGTTGACGCCTCAGCTGGTCTTTGAAGCGTTGCCGTGGGGTGTCTCTGTTACGTCGACCACCTTTTAGCAAAGATGCTACTTTTTTTCACCAAAAAAGACTGCCTTTGGCATACGTTCGTCTCCCATATGGGATACGCGCCCTACCCAGCGTAACTGTCGGACCATAAGAAGTCCCTCTATACTATCATACAGGCGTTTGCAAGGACAGCGCTGTTTGTACTGCGGTCTTGCTACCGTATGTCCATGATGGAGCGCAAGCATCTTTGGTGGAAGCGCTCAAGAAGTCTTAGTTCTGTATTGTGTCTTAAATAGATCACGCTTAAAAGCAAGCATTAGCAAATGTTTTAATCTATCTACGAGAATTGGTGACCTCAAGTAATTCTTTTTTAGTTTGAGGTGCGAGAAGCTTCTTTCACTAGATTCCACAATTACGGGTATTGCTTAATGCTGTTTTTTTTAATCGCGCGTATGTTTGGCGTTTTCCATATTGAATGACACCCCAAAATGAAAATTTTTGTCTATGTAGTTCGGAGATTTTCAAAATATTTTAATAATATCCAGATATTTCCAGGACTTTTTTTGTGTGCATATTTTGCAATTTCAGATAATTTCCAGGAACTTCTGGTAAATTGACAGGAGGCGCAGGAAATCTGTTATAAGTTTTAAAATGGTTTAATTTATTAATTTATACATAGAGAATGAGCGCGGGTCTTATGAAAGTGTGGGACCCACTGTGGTAACATAGTTTGCAGTGGCCTAATGCTACGCCGCCGGTCGACTAGTATTCAAATATTTACTCAAATAATTCGACATTAAGAAAGGACTATTGGCGTCTTCTATTAACCCAAACAATTATTAAATAACTAAAAGCTATCGAAAGTAAAGCATTCTTCTTCTTCTTCTTCTTCTAACCAGCTTTATTGCTGCTGACCTGTGAGCTCTTTTGCAGACTGTGCCAAGGAAAAAAAGTGTGCTGTTTTCTTCAGTTGTTCAGCACTGCCGTACAGGGTGTTGGTTATGTTGGGCTGTAGTGGAAGTAGGGTCTGCCTAAGGTGGATTAGGGAGGGGCATTCAAAGAGGATATGGTTTACGGTTTCAAAGGGGTGGGCGCAATGTCTGCAAAGGGGTAGTTGTGTGGAGTTTATTTTGTTCAGGTGGTAATTTAATAAAAGTAAAGCATAATGCTACATAATGTTAAATAATAGCAAATAATATAAAATTACGTATTGATTACAAGAAAATATCAGAAGTTTCAGATTTGTAAAATCCTGTTAAGTTAAAGCAAAAAAATAAAGCAATATAGAAATAAAAAGTGCAGTTGTGAGGGCCATATTAAGTAACGTTAAAAGATAGTTTAGAGATTATTTGAATCCAGAACAAAGAATCAGTTGCCTAATTTCAAAAATCGATTTACAGTGTTAAAAGTGATTAAAAATATAACACATCTTTCATGAACTAGATCAGTGATACGAAAATTAAAACCCGCGGATAATATCCAACTGGTACTTAAAGAAAAATTCACATGCTCTATATCCAAGTAACTCAATTAAGAAAATGATTTTTTTAAATAATTAAATATAAAAAAATTACATTAAGCGTAAAGGCATCAATTAGTTTTGATCTGTCATGTATTTAAATTTGTAATAGATCTATACTAACAATAATAAATCTGCGCGATTACAAATATTTTTACCAATCGTCGTTGCTAAGCGCAGTTTTATGCTTTTTAGCTTTCTCAAAACGCAATGATCCTATCAGTTGTTTGGACTGATTGGAAAGGCTTGGGAGAAGAAATTAGAGTATATCTGTATGAATATTACGTGATCGCTTTTTAAATACATTTATAAACAAAAAGGTGAACAACCTGAATTAAAACTCGAGGGCTAAAGCCTCCTTAATCTTCTCAAGCCAGTACACTATTCACTCTTCCAACGAATCGGTAATGAAAAATGTAAGGTTTTATTGTAATCTTTTGTAAGCTTCAAACTTTAAAGAGGCGACCTACAAAATATAAAGGGGGACTACTCAACTTATACCAAAATATCAACCAAGTGCTATTTATTTCCCTTGTTCAAGATGCCCAACAAAATAGTTAATTACCAATCGTAAATTAAAAATTGGGTATTTTTTTAAATATATTATTGTGCTGTATGGAAAAAGAAATAATTGTGCAAAATTTGATCTTGATCCGAGATTGGGTGTGGGAGAAATAGCTTGTATAAGTCATCATGCCAGACAGACAGACTGACAGATTTATTTTATATATGGTTTGTAATTACAGCCAGCTATTTAAAATTAATTGCAATAAATTTAAATTTTAAATGAAGAGATTGAACGAGCTGCTTAAAGTGTCCAAGTAGTCTTCTGTTTGTAGAGATAAATACAAAGAATGTATTACAAGATGTCAGGAGAAAAGAGAAAGAAATAAACTCAGAGTGAAGAAGGAACCCGATATCTAAATCTTTGATATGGAAAACCGCTATATACGAGAGGATGTACTGCAGTGAATCAGATATACAGAATAACAAACATGTTGCCAGAAGAACCTTGGTGGTTTGGCTTGACCAGGTCAGTGAATTCGATACGTTTGTTAACTTGGAACGTTTGTTTAATATGATTTTAATTCTGATTCCAATCACAACACTTCCAACCAAAGCAAAAACCACGGGAATACATTTGCTTACAACAAATATTGTTAAAGCAAATATCGTAGAATAATTATAAAAAAACTCTAGCCAAAACTTTTCAGATTTCCGTAAATTTGTACGTAAAGTAAGCAAGATTTCAAAATTGAAAAGGCATGATATCTTATATAAAGCGAATGGCAACCATATAAGAAATACTATGCACAGACAAGATACAATTGATTTCTTATTAACATACTTCTTAAATGTTAAAGGTAGAAACACAGCCAGGAATCTTTCGATAGTTATCAGTAAGAATGTCGTGGAGAACACGTATTGACCCCAAGTCCCGAGCAGTAGAAAGATATGTTTAAATACTTGCAAGACGAGGTTTTTCTTTTTAACACAAACGAAGGATGCTACTTCCTCATACATGGCAACTCCTGAGAACATTTCCACGATCTCTGCAACGTTTATAGAGAGCAGCTGCTGAAAACTTCCGGCCACGATAACTGACAACAGATTCAAGTTTGATGTCTTTGAGAAGCCATCTTTTTTTAGCACTACGATACACAGAATGTTCTGACTCATACCAAGTATAGCCAAAGTTGGGTTGACGTAATATTTCAAGTTTCGCAGAAGTCTGGATGACGACATAATGTAAGAGACGTATGTTTGACATGGATTAAAAACTGGTATTGTTTCATTTGCATAGAGTTGTTTATCAGAAAACAGGTAACTTAACTGCTTGTCACTGGTAAAGATGGTTTCCCCCTGTAATTTACCAAGATAAAATACAGAGAACGAAGCCATCATTAAATGCTGTACATACATACCTATTAAAAAAAGAGAAAAACTTATCCTCATTGTATTCTTGTCTTGGCCTATAGCGCTAGTTAGTGGCAATATATAATTTGTATCCTCGAATTTCCGTTTCTTGGCTGATAAATATTTCCCTTCATTAAATTTAGTGAACACTTTCGATATAAACTCTCCTTGTGATATCATTGTTCTCCGTTTAGTTGCATTGAGGAATGTTTGCTTGAACAAATTAAGCACAGAGGATTTTACTGATGTGAAGTTTATAAGACTTTCTCTTTGTCTTGTACTGAATGTGATTTCATGAGACTCTCGATACCAACTTGTTATTTCTGTCACTTGACTGAAAGAACTAGTCTCTTTTCTCCGTTCATCTAGTAAAAAATTCAAAATTTTAGTAACATTGAAATTGTCTGGATACAAATAGTTTCTTCTTGTGGACATTTCCCTTTTATCTCTTCTAGCTGTTTCATTAAAAAATGAAATATTTAACAAAGTTAAATTTATAAGAGTTAAATTTAAAAGATCCATGGAATTAAATATTAAACTAACAAATACTTTCTAAATACATTGAAGGAGTAAAGCAATGTATGCATCTAAACATAAATTAATTAATTTAGCAGTTTATAGTGACACTTTCTTTTTCCTTATTGTTACAGAAATCAGAGTATGTACTCTTAAATAGGCTTCTATAAGTGTTCACATTGTTTCTTAATCGATGACTTGGTCTCATCTTAAACAATCTGAAAGAAAAAAAGTAAAATAAAAAAAAATACTCATCAAGCCATTTAACTAACCAGTGAAAGGAAAGTGCTTATGAAAATAGAAGACATCATAGCTATATATTTTTTGTTTCAAACTTTTAAGCGAAGCCCTAATTCTCTATACAAAGTATAAAGGGGACTAACTCAACTACAAAGCTACAGTTTGCGGCTTTTTTCAGTGCACGGAAAAAAGGTATGAAACTCACTCCCCATTGATCTCAGACAGACAACATGCTTCTCACCATTCAAGAAGAACATTAAGACCTACCTGTTCAAAATATTTGTAGATTGGTTTGTCAAGTTAGCTTTAGTGTTTATGTTTGTAATGTTATCACATCACAGTTGATATAAGCTTTGTGCAAATGCTTTGTTTTATTGTTGCTTTTTTAAGCGTTAAATAGTTGACTTTGTAATAGTTTTTATATTTCAAGTATTTTTGAACATATAAAGTCGACGAGCACAGTATAGGTTTAAACATTAAAGATAGTAAACACAATCCACGGGGACTACTACGTGTCTCATTAATCTTCGGACTTAAAGACAAGCCTTTATATTATTATTAGTATCGAAAGATGTAAATATGGCCTGTAAAAATATGATATGATGTAATAAACCAAACAAAATAGTAGACGTTTTGATTATTTTACTAATATTAGTTGGCTTGTCAATTTATTACGGAAAAATTAGTTTTTCTTTTTTTTTTTTAACCGAAACAAAACGTAAAGTGGGATTGGTGTTCGAGCTCTAAACTGTAAACCAACTCACGCAAGTCTTTCTTACTAATTCCTTCATTCATATAAACATGTCCTCATTTATATAATTCATATACGTGACTACTACTCCCCGCAAAAAAAAATGCTTATTTTTAATTGCTTAACTGTTTTATCAAAGGTACATGTAAACGTCATTTAGTTAATAAAATTAAAAAAAAATAAGTTGTACCAAAATAGTTTAAAGCTAACAGTCATGAAAATTCAGATGAAAAAGCAGAAAATGTAATAAAATGTCTATTTAAATCACATAAAAAAATCAGCTTTTAACATATTTTTCTTTGGCTTTTCTGTTCATTGAGTTAATATAAAAATTAAATAACAAACGTGTATACACTTTTGAGTTGTACCATATACGTCAATAGGACTTTGTTTAAGGAACAAAAGAAGCACAAAAAACAAAGCCCTGTGTCCGTGCTTATTGTCTCAGCAAATACATTGAAAACAAAATCCGAAAGTAATGTGAAAGATAACGCTACAATACTTATTGCTCACCACTGCCGACTATTATGACATGTTACAATTCTTGCTAATACTCCTGATTTACTATATAGTCACTTTTAGTGTCATTGTTTTTCAACAGTCAGCTTTCTATCAAACATCTTGTAGGCACATGTCTTTTAGAAATACCTTTTACGCAAAATTACTTAACTATTTCCTAAATCAAAGTCAATTTCTACACATAGTCTAATCAAGTGAGGTCCATGGATAGGTCATATATATATATATATATATATATATATATATATATATATATATATATATATATATATATATACACCCAATAAGCATGTAATCTACAACTGGTTGACAACATTGCAATATCAGTTGTTTAGAAATGAATACTGTCTAATACTCAATATTGTAGTGACAGTAAGCTAGATAGTATGGATAGTATGCCCTTTCTACTAATGTAGTGCTATTATCGATATTCTATACTTCTGCAATACGAGAAAAAGGGAAAAAAAAAACTAAACATTTTTGGGTTATACAAAATCTGTGATCACTTCATTTCACGACATCACAGAAGGGCGGATAAGCCGCTATCAGTTTTGTGTGGTCTTTCTTACTGTTTCTCTAACCAACCATCAGTCCGCATGGTATTTGATATTTTAATTTTATTTTAAAGTTCGCATGCAGCAATTACATTTTTCTTCTAAAAACTCACCGTTTCTTGTTTTAAATTAATTTTTGCACATTAATACACCATACACCACTTTTAAAACTCTTTACTAATAATTTTCTATACATAGATGGCAGAGCCCTATTCTGGTCACACGATACCGTCAATACATAACACAGGTAAAGGTGGCAGATGACCCAGCCATTTTTGTTAGGATTTTCTTTCAGAGATAAAGCCAATGCTACACAGCTTTCTTTCACACCTTCGCACTCCACATAGTGCTGTCTAGGGCCATGTCTTCCCAGCAGTCGACATCGATGTCTACTGTTCAAAGGTCTCATTTGATGACATCTAGGAAACTGAAGCGAGGCTCACCAGAGTTTTATTTTTCGTGCCTGGAATCATCGTGATGAAAGTTCTTGCATATGTGAGACCACCAGGTAGCCATCCACAGTAATACAATGATGGTCATTGAATTTTACGAAGCTTCAAATCAAATCTGTCATATCATCTGGTAGCCATCCACAGTAATACAATGATGGTCATTGAATTTTACGAAGCTTCAAATCAAATCTGTCATATCACCAGGTAGCTATCCACAGTAATACAATGATGGTCATTGAATTTTACGAAGCTTCAAATCAAATCTGTCATATCACCAGCTAGCCATCCACAGTAATACAATGATGGTCATTGAATTTTATGAAGCTTCAAATCAAATCTTTCATATCACCAGTTAGCCATCCATAGTAATACAATGATGGTCATTGAATTTTACGAAGCTTCTAATCAACTCTGTCATATCACCAGGTAGCCATGCAAGTTTCATCAAGATTGGTCAAACGGTTTTGATTTCTATTCGGGACATACATACGCCTTACTTTCTGCTTTATAGTATAGATAGAAAAGAAGATAAATATTGCAGTATTGAGATATAAGTCAGTAATTGTGCGGTTCTCTCCCGTATATAATCTATATTTTATATTGTGATTTGTAATTACTTGCTAATAAATTTCTAGATCTAGTTTTTAAATCTCATGCTTTTCTTTTCAGTTAAGTCTAATCAAACAAGAAAAATAATTTAAAATATAAAAAAAAAGACAATGATTCCATTGAACAACTGAACATAAAATAAAATATATGATAAATATTAACTTACAAAAGATGTAGATCTAACCGGATGTCGAAGTGATTTAATAGCCTTAGCTCATTGAGCTATCGATGCTAACAATTCGGCCAAGCGGGCATTGCATAATTGAGTAAATCTTTATTGGTACTTTCATCATATAGACATCTAGAACTAGATCTAGTTTTTTATTTATTTAGAACTCTTATGATTTAATCTAGAGCTAGATATACTTCTAGATCTGGAATCTAGACATAATCTATATAATTTTTATATTGTTACGTACAAATATAAACAAAGCTTAGATAATCTATCAATAAACTTTTATATTTAAGTAACAACTCAGTTATCGATACATTACGGCTGACTACACGTGTATTTTACTGTAATTTATAGCAAAATTTAAATATATTTCATTTATTAATTGAAAAAAATTATTACAGTTAAACTAGAGTTTTCTTCGTGTCGCCAACGAGCTAGCAATTCTTTTCTCACCAATATACATCAACTATTACATTTCTAGGAAAATCGTTAGAGCCGTTTTTGAGACTAGCGTCCAAGCTGGTTCCTTGGTTCCATGAAGATCTGACTTTAAAATGGAGAAATATTTGTAGCTAAACAACATCAATTGTTGACGTCATTGTTTTTTTTATTTCTGTAAATGATAGACATTATTATTATTATTATTATAGCTTTTATATAGCGCTACTTCATGCCTATAGCATGCTCAGAGCGCTTTTGGTCCAATCTCATTTATGGACCAGTGGGGGGGAGGGGGTATCTAGGATTTGGTTTTCCGTGCTGCCTTTAGGCTCTCAGTAAACACCTCGAGCCCCCTTCTAGGTAGCTAAGCCAAGCCAAGTTCAAGCGCACTTGGCCTCTTTACCACGCTTCCCACATGATCTATTTAGTTTTAGATCTATATGTGTATATTATAATTTATGAACAACATTATTAAAGTAAACTTTTACATTCCTGAAATTTTTTTGTTTGAAATCACGCTGGAACTGGTTTATTACAATACTTCTTTTCATGTCAGAACTTCACGGAGGGTTGGTGTGTGGGCGGGAAATGGTTGGACTAACATTACTACAGATAGAATTACTAGCTTTAATAGCAGAGATTCTCAAACGTGTACTAGTAACGTCCATCATTTTCAGCAATACGTCTTTTAGCTCACCCTTTTAGTTTGAGATCCACTGAAAAAAATGACACTAAAAAAGTATACCTAACAGAGTAGGTGGATTATATTATATAAAAAAAATTGTATTGTTATACATTTATCCACTCGTGTTAACTTTAATGCAGTAATTAAGCCAAATCGAATACTCAAAGTTTTGTATCGAAATATTCATTTCCACATTAAACATTTAAAGCTAGCTCGATTCTATACATACAATTTGCATGCTACTTATTCTTGTATGCCATGATCTGATAACCTTACACGAAATCAATTCTCAACTCTCCATATCAGGATTCATTGGCTGAGATAAAAATATATCACATTTGTAAAACTTCACGACACAATGTCCTCATATTATATTTTAATTGTCATCATTTTCCCATTCGAAACTTTTCTATTAAAACGCCTATGGAAACAATAGAGTTGTCGCTCTGTCATGTACATTAACATACTGTACGATATTGCGTTCTTTTCAACACGGAACAAGAACGTAATGATAGAGACATTAACTTCCTTTAGTCAAAGTAGCCACTGTGATATTCAAGTACTTATACAATTGAAGGTTCCATAGCCTATAGTCAATAAAATAATATTAGCGAATTTATTGCATTTAGGACTCTAGGATCTATACCCGAACCTGACTTCAGATGCATTTCGGACTCTAGGATCTATAGCCAATTTCAGATTCATCTAGGACTCTAGGATCTAAGACCCGACTTAAGATGCATCTAGAACTCTAGCATCTACAGCCAATGTCAGATGCATCTAGGACTCTAGGTTCTATAATCTCATTCATGATATACATTTACATGGTCTATCTTTATTTTATGTTAGTAACTTGTACTGGGTCTACACTTTAACATCCGTGAACATTACCTTGTCTAACCAATTCCATGACAACATTGTTTACCAGTACACCCGCTTACCAGTTCATTCTTTTACTTGTTCACCCTCTTAAACACAAACACTCAGATTGCTGAAATTTACTTTTGTTTTAAATAAAAAGTCAGAAACTGAGCCACTATTTAGAATCGTGTTTTGAAGCACTTCTTATAACAATGTTCAAATTTATTTCCTGGTCATCTCTTGTATTTAATCTTTGTTTTAAGTCTTTACACACTGAGAATGTTTGAAGATTTATTAAGATTGATACATTTGTCATATGTTATAATAGACAACAATAACAACAAAATAAACAACTTGACGAAGAATTTCGAGATCTTTCTCAAATAAAATTAAGTCTCTAAATTACCCAGAAAGTGTCCTTTTATGTGGTATCTCATTTTGAAGTAAATTTCAAAAGGGTTAAACCTTTTTCATTGCAACTATCGTTATGTCTGGTGCACTGTGCATATTTAGAATAAATATATTAAAAGGTCGTATACAAATACATTTACCATACATTTACCATATCTTATCTTATCTTATATAATACAGACGTTACTTCAAAAAAGAAGATACTTACTTACCATACTTACTAGGTGTTTGACTTTCTCCAAATTCTGGGTTTCAAAACTAATTTAATTGATAATAGTAATAATATTGATAATAATAATAATATTGATGAGAAAGCGATTGAATGTAAGGGGAGAAGTTTTTTGGCTACATGATGTCCGCATATCAGCTCTACATTTATTTTGTCAGGAGTTTATTGACTCATAGACCAGGTTTTGTCAGCTTGCTTATATCTGTCACGAATCGAGTCTGTGACCTATTTCGACCAGTTTCTAGAAGCTCGAGTTCAAACCAGTGCAAGTGTCCAGCGTAAACAAGTTAATTTTAGGTATCCAATCAAAGAAAGGGGTTAAGAAAAAAATAGCACACGTCAGCTTCTAGAAGGTCAAAGTTACTTAAATAATTAGAGGAGAAGTTTCCATGATTCTGGAATGTACGATTAAGAAAGGTATAAATTAAGGAAAAGTCAGTTAGACGGGGTCCTCGCATAGTAGTAGTTTTTGTAGAGCGATGGTCCTCGCTCAGTTCTTGATTAGTAATAAGTTTTGTGATATTAGCGGGTCCATTAAGTAAAGCTTTAGTAGTTGAAGTTGAAGTTATACTAAGTGAAGTTTTATGTATCTTTAAGTTTTATTTATGAAGTGTCAAGTTGTTATTGAATTAAGAAGTTAATTTGATGTGAAAGTTGAAGAAGTTATTAAAGAAATTTGAAGAAAATACAGAGAGATGTTTCTTTCTTCATTTCATTGAATTGTCAAGTTTGATAATATAATCCCTGGCAAGTGTGATCATCACAATATCTTCCCAATATGATAGATCTGGTCCATAACAATAAAATAAACGGAATTTTCATTTTTAGGAAACATTTCTTCAAAGTACACTACCTGTAAAGTATTTGTGAAAATAGAGAGCTAGCGTTAACTGTAAAAAAAATGTTTTTTTATTAGAACTAAAAAGTCAGGGACACTCTATATCAAAGTAACACTTCATGTGATAGTAACAAATAATGTGACGTTACTTACTTAGACTTAGGTCCTATAGCGCCGTTCTGCGCATTGGGCGGCAAGCTGTCTCCATAAAGATCTGTCATTGGCAATGTATTGGCTTCCATGTTATCTCAAGTCTTGATGTGCGTAATTCATTTTGACGTAGAACATGTCCCGCAAACCTCATGCGACGTTCTGTCACAACCTCACTAAATGTTCGACTCCCGTTTCGGCATAGGATTTCCTTGTTTGAGACCCGATCTGTGTAACTGACTCCCAAAATCCGTCTCAGCCATTTTTGTTGAGCCACATTTAGTCTTTTCTCAATTTAGACAGATGACTTACATGTCTCACATGTATATGTAGCAGTTGGAATGACGATTGTGTTGAGAAGGTGTGTTTTTGTCTCGAGTCCAATGGCTGGGCTTGTCCAAATAGGCTGCAGCCTTTGGAAAGTGCTCCCTGCCTTTCCTATTTGTTATGATGTATGTGAACTTGTCTAGTTCTTCAAGCTTTGACTCGCCAAGTCTGATGAGGGCAACCCTTTGCCTTATATCCCACTCGCATAATTTTAGTCTTATCCAAGTTTATGCGGAGGCCAATTTTGGGTGCCTCTCTGTCTAGGCTCTCCGTCATTTCTTGAATGCATTTATTTGTAGCCCCGAGTAGTGCAACATCATCAGCAAAGTCCAAGTCCGTCAATCGGAGTTGTTTACTCCATGGAATACCAAAGGCAGTCTGGTTCATGATGTAATGTGACGTTAACCACGACATAAACAATTACTGCGAGATTGACTTTATAGCCATGTCACTTACTGTGATAATGACACTGTTGACAGTGACGCAACAATTCTTTGTCGAAGGACGTCAATTTGCAAGACGTCCAGCTTGTTATCATGGGTGAACAATGAGCAAGGGGAAAAGACGTTATTAGTTTTGTGTGAAATGTCTGTCCATGTGTCCGTCAGTCCCGTTGAGATCTCGTAAACTAGAAAAGATAATATTTTAGTATATTTAAAGTTCTGATACCACGGCTACTTTTTCTTTTCTAAAAGCGAAAAATCTAATTTTTTAAATCAATTATGAAAGAGGTCTTTTCATAAAAAATACACCACTTTTACTTACGACCTTATCGGAAACTCATAAGCTAAGAAGAAAAGCCTAATGGCACTCGGACCACTTGGCTCATGACAATGTAATAATCTGCAAAAATGAGTTTCTTATCATTACAGAAACAGGCGTCCTATAAGATATTTGAATGGTAAAGTGCCCATTCATTTCAAGTCTTTAGACACTAGGGATTTTAGAGGAATATTTTAATCTTAAGATTGACACATTTGCCAGACATAACATAGGAGACTACAACACAATAAACATATTGATTAAGATCCATAAGGTCGTTCTTACTAAATGTTTTACATTATATAAAAAAAACGTTGTTTCTAAAAACGATTTCTTCCAACATCCCGAATGTTTCTAATTGATCTATGCCCCATTGTGGTTTAAAAATGTCATCAGGATTGACAAATATTCATTTTAACTCTCAGTCTGAAAGCATGAAATCTTCGTAGTTAGAATAAGCATATATAAAAAGGTTACATGAAACCTGATTCGCTATACTTGCTATGTGCAAATTTTCGTTTTTTAATTTTCGTTTTTGTAGCATTCAGTAATTTTAAAATCTAATTGACATCAATGATCGTTCACTATCGCTACTTTGACATTTGTTTATAAGATTTATCGAATTTAGAATAAAAAACGACAAGAAATAATGAGTGAAATTTATTTTGAAATCAAAGGAATGTATTCAATGCCATTATTTATTCAATTCCTACTATATCTAGTAGCTTGCAATCTTTTCTTTAATGGATGGAACAACTTTAGGAAAAGATGACTGGAAACTATTTTTAAATTTCGAAAACTGCTCAATAGATTTTCCTTGAAGTTTGCATATCTGGGTATAGGTTTGGAAAAACATTCGCTTGCTTTTTGGTCACACAGTAAAAAATAATTCTGTAGTCGCCTCGAACTTAAATATGGTTGAAGTTTTTTTTAAACAAATGAAAGAGAAAAACAACAACATTGCGTTACACAACTTGAGCGGAAGTTATCGCCCTGTCATAAATATATCTTTGAAATTGAATAAGGAGTTCTATAAATATATAAACGTACATGAGTACAGCGACTTGTGTATGTGGAATGAATGTAATGTACTTTGTAAAAATATAACTATAAAGCATAAACATTACAGGAAATTAATAGAAAAGTAGGCATAAGTCTGTATTAAAAAGTATGTAACTTTAAATTTACAAAGTTTGAGATACAAAAGAATGTTTATCATATGAGCTTTAATAAAAAAAAAAACAGTCCATAATCACGTAAACACTTTAGTTGCTCCTTCTTAATTTGTTTGAAAACGATATTTTCTGTCTTCTCGCGATAAAGAATACACAGTTCAAGTAAAATACATTTTTCTTTGTCATTTGTCAAATCAATGTATACTTTCAATGTAGATGTTGTAACATTGCTTTCAATATTATGTTTAAAAAAATCCAGGTTTATAGAGGTTTCTCAGTCATTCCACTAGTTTATCATACCTTCTGACAGATGACATCTTGTTATGTTTGTTAATAAGTAAAATTGTAATGATAACTTATGTTTGCCGAAAAACGTTCCTAGCCACAATCTGACTTTGAAGTTAAACAGAAACTAAAGTATCATTTAGCATTGCCAAACACGTTACATTGGAGTTTAATTGATAGGTGATTTAATTATGTACATCAAAAATGAGTCATGACAGTTTAACTTTTTTCAATCGTGTTAATTAAAAAAAAAGATTTAAAAAGTATTTAAAAAAACATTTTTTTTTAAAATTTGATTAGAAGAATTTTTTATATTACATTTTCGTATTGATATTGTTAATTTTAAATACAAGCATTTCATGTTACATAAGGCAGTGAACAACAGAAAAATACAGTGTTATATAAAACAAAATTGTAAATTTTATTCGTATTTTAAAAAATCTATTATAGTTCTCAAATACAATTGAATATATGTCTAAAAATGTAAGACAACATCAATTGAACGCATGGTATAAGCACAAGCAAGCATATAAGCGGAAAGTTCAATAAACAATGTCAGATCTTAGTTTGTATAACACTTATAACACCACAACTATTGAAAAGTCTAGTCATACACTAATCACTCTCTACACATTTCAAATATTTCAAGTTGCTGTAAGTATTTGTGCCTATGGAACTCTCTCGGCCTGCGTGGTTCTAACAAATATTATCAACTTGATCATTTTTGTAAAGCTCTCACTAAAAGACACTATGACTCTCAGTCTGTTTGTCTTATCAATAAAAGACTTTAGCGTCTCACTCTTACAACTATCGATGTCATTAATCTATATGATTGATTTTATCCTGCCAGTTCAAAAGGCCTATGTGCTCTTTCGTACCTCCATCTAGGGTGGTCTACTTACGCAGGATACCTTATATCCTACTGGATTACAACCATGATACCAGTGGAAAGATGTATCTGTGTGGTCTTTACGGTAACAGAATTTTCTACGAGATCTCGGTGCCTGTTTGTGATTATCTGTATCTATTTAATACACATAGCAGCGGTGTTGCCTGTTTATATCACAGAGCCAATGCAGCGGGTACGAATAATTGCAGAGGATGCAGACCCCAACGCAACATCAGCTGCTCAATTTTACTATACGGCCACGTTGACTGACTATTTTCTACGAAGTTTCTAGATTCTAGACCTTGTCGCTGGCATGATTTTATTTCTGTCATCGCAAGCGATACTCACTGTATGCTCTTTGTGGATGACCTACTCACTAAAGGCGTCATCAAAAGTACGAACGTATTGCAAAGTACCAAAAACATATCTAGAGGCACCTACTCTGAAAGGATCTCAGCTGACTATGCATGAAAGAAGACTTATCAAACTAGTCTTATCTTTGACAGGCCTACAGATATTTTGCAACCTTCCAAGGCTGGCAGTGACAATACTTTACAATGTTATGGATGGAGTCAGCGCTAAGGATGAGAAATACCTGAATTTCCTCATCTGGACTTCAGCCTCGTTTTTTAACCAGATCTACTGCACTGCAAACACTTTCTGTTACTATTTTCTTAATTCTAAACATAGACACATGTTTCAACAGATTATTAGTAGCATTGAAAATAAAGAAAACGTTTAGTTTGGAAAGGATCAGTGGCTTATCAAGGGATTTGGGGAGGGGGAGCGTCGGCCTCTTTAGGAGTCCCTGCGTTTTGACATTCGACATCATCTTATGAGATAATGTTCTAAATAAATATGTAAGCCTAATGTGTGGAATACATTCAAAACAGTTACTAAATTACATAACAACAGCAACATTAGAAAGAAAACATGGCATTGTCTTAATATTCAATGTAAGCACAAATTTAGACATTCAATTAGAGGACTTTCTGAAGTGGGGGCAAGAATGGTTTTCAAATTTGAGCCCACTGTCCTACCGAAAGAAATGAAGAAGGTTAAAACTGTTATAACCCTAGTGGCGGACTGAAAGGGTTAATGTGTGTGCGACATACTGACAAACACGACTCAGGCAAATCAAACAGGTCAAGGGCTATAGGGTTATACATTGGGTTAAAAATTATTGTAACTTTAAAAGTACAAAAATGCATTTTATTAATTAGTGTTTAATTGTTTTAATAAAATTTAAAAGCAAAATATATAACATTTGCATGCATAAAAGAATTCGTTATTTTGCTAAATATTATATAAGTATTTGTATCCTAAAAATGTGCAAACGATTAAAATGATTTTTACTTTAAGAAAAACAACACATAACAAAAAGAGGTATTCATGCATATAAGTATGCTCATTTAGAATTATTTCCCATATAAAAATAAAACAGCTTCTATCTCCAAACGACATATCTTAAGAAAAAAAAAATTGGCCTGGAGCATTTGCAGCAATAAAAGTAGACTGATACTTCTAGAAACAAAACTCAAGTGAAGAACGTGAAAAAAAGTTATACAGTTTCAAAAAGTTGTTCAGTTACACCTGAGACGTACTGGGAATCCTATCAACTGGTAGGTAGATATCACCATCAACATCGCGTAAAATCTGTAACGATGTATAAAAAAAAGGACTAGAATGTCAACAAAACTCTAAATATTGTAAGAAAAGGATGAATATATTATCGAGGCATTTATTAAAACTCACTTTGTTAAATGTTTGCAAATATATAAACTATGAATAAGTTTACAACAAAATACTTATAAAAGCAACTATAAGTATAAATTATCTACTTTATATTAATAAATATAAATTCAGACTGAAAGTTTTTCTACTGTTGTTAGTGTTGACATACTAATGAATTTAATTACACGTCGACATTATTATTCGTCATTTGAAATTGTCATGCACGGTTGTGCATCGCACTTGTAACCTTAAGGCCAGTAAAAGCGAACAAGAGCTCCCTCTTACAGACCTGAATGAACGGTGCACACCTCGCATACGCCATTCTGTCTGACAGGGGGTGAGACTCGAGGTTAAACTCAAAGTTTAGTTTTGCGTTTATTTCCGGTGGACACTCCAGACTCGCGAACTACAGACGCGGCCGAATGCCGTACCACAGGAGTCTTCGTCATTTTCCTTTGATCTACCTTTCTAACCGATCGGGACACGCCAATTAAGTTACGTTCAGGCGGCGTCCCTCACGAGGCCTTTACATAAATGGCGTGTCCCGCACAGTTAGCCTGGTAGATCACCTGGAGATTCACCTCTAAATTGTATAGACATAAGCGGTTCGACTATTTCTGACAACCATGAATAGCCATGAATAAGAAGAGCCACTAGATGAATAAATAGACTCACTGACAATTTTCGTATCTCATCTCACTAAACATATGGACGTTAATTCAAAACAAAAATACGCCCTATCGTAACATGCATATTAAATAATTCATTGATATACTTTCAAATTTAATCCCATACAACTTAATGCTTTGTGACACCCTCAGTTCGGAAATCGAGATTTTTACCTATCTACCATACCCCCTAAACATTCAATTATCTAATACCATGTAGTAATATCGTGTTGTCTAGTCAAGTGGGCTAATAGCAAGTTCCAGTGTGAATGAACAGATTAATAGGTCACATTATGCATTTGTAGATGATCACATTTTCCCGAAAGACCTTGATATTTATGTAGACAAATAGATGAATTAAAAAAAAGTAAGATGGTTCAAGAAAAGTTAGAAATATAGAAAGGTGTTTTTGGAAAGAAATGAAACGAAAGCGAGGCCAGTGGTCATACTTCGTTGGTCAGTAGTTCAGATCGTCGGTATTTTCACCGTGCTTCATTTAATTAACAATAATATCATACATCATTTGTACAATTGCTTTATGTTTTATGTCAATTTCTTTGTCGCTAAATTATTTGTTTTATTGAATTTATTTTGTAGATATTTTGGGCACCGAGGCCAATATCTATTGGATACTGCTTGATCGTCTTATATGGGGACTCGTGTTTGAATTTCTTCTCGTGCAATGTTGTCATGGAAACATTCTCCCAGATACCACCCACCTCTCTGGTCCATTGAGAGCCCTGTGCATGCTATAAGCATAAAATGTGCGCTACATAAATTCAATTTAAAAAAATATATATGGTGATTGGAGAGAATACTAACTTTAGAAGCATGTGGAGACAATTGTTGATGGTCTGTGCGTTGATAAGCATAGATGTTAATGATGTTTGTGAGTTCGTGTTACTCAACCAACAGCGTGAACAAAGAAGATAAATTGAATAACTACAGCAACACTTTAATGTAGAATAATGGGCACAGTCCTTGTCGTCTGTAACTTGGGGTCGTGCTGCTTTCTTGTCCGTTACTACTCAATTTCTGTTCCTACTTTCTAATTACTCGTTACGTCACTACGGAAAAACCCGATTAAACTCAACTGCTACGCGTCTTGTGTCATTACACAATTACTTTCCCAAACGTGGAAAGCAAAAAAAAAATAATATGCTAATTTGTAGTACTAATATAAACATTATTTATCATTGTTCATAATGTAATTTTTTTTATTTTGCAAAACTTACATAGCATTTCATTTTATAGTTTTGAGTAGACCATTACTATTAATGTAAACCTTTTTCTACCCTCTCGACTAAACATTTTTTTTCACATGCGAAGTAGGGAGATTTGTTTTGTGTATGCTGGAGGTCGTAAAATGACCCATAAAGTGTGCTGCTGTGATAAGGAACGTAAGTGATAATACATGATCTCTCGACTGAGGATTGTTTTTCTTGTTGTGTTAGTGAATCGGGATGTGTCAATTTCTTATGGAGAAATGTAAAAGTATTTTTATCGGGAATATTTACGGATTATAATTAGGTTGTATTTCTGCAATTAGAGATGCATCGGCAAACAGACATTAAAAGGATTAAAATAATAATGGATTATTAGTTAGTTAAATTTATGTGTATATTTTATACACATGTGTACCATATGTCTCGAAATGTCTTTTTTTTATTTGAACTTACTTTAAGGATTTCTGACGCCTCGGTTCTTTTAGACGGATCAGCACATAACGTGTTCTGAAGTAGATTCTTCATCCTAGTTGACAGACTTCGTCCAGTTTCTGGAGGTATCCCATTTCCAATGGTAATAACTACTGATGGCAGGTACTTCTCATAAGCATATGGACATGCTGCTGTCAACATTTCCACTATAGTGCAACCAAGACTCCTAGATAAATATGTGTTTTATACATTAGCGGTAAAGTGAGAAATCCAGACATACTATTTTTAAATGTTTTTGGGCGACTTCAATTAAACGACTTTAATTTTGTTTTCTAGATACAATTTAAAATTGTCTAGATTTAGCACCTTGTCAGTATGAATTGACTAGATCTACGCTAGGAAAAGTAGAAATTTCTTATCTTGAAAAAGGGATCAAGATACAAATATACATGTGTATGTCTCAGCAGTGGCGTTTCTAGGCAGGTTCGGGGGTTGCGGTCCATACCAGTGATACCCATCAAGGGGCTGACACCATAGTGGAAAAGAATTGTACTTTGGAAAAACCAGACAACTTAGACGAAAATGAGTGATTAGTTAGAAACCCAAACATATTTTGATCTATATATTTTAATTTATTTTATTTTTTGGTAGGCCTGCAAATGTCCAAAATGCTAAGTGTTGAAAATCGGGATTCAAAGGTCGTCTTTAGTTTAAAGACTAAAATTCAGTTGTATTTATGAGGCATATTTAGTACACTGTTTTAGACCTTTCAAAGTCGGTTGTATTTGCATTACAATTTTTAATACTTTTATTATTAATCAAGTAAAAAAGGCATTATTGCAAAAACTAAAAAAAATATCATAACTAGAACCTTTCCAATTAACTAAAAGATCGATTCAATTAAAAAAAAAAGACTTTTCAACGCGTCTTCAACAACGCACTATTAAAAAGACTTCTACCTTCTTATGTCAGAATTGATAAATTTCTCTCGACTGACGTACTATTGTACTATCATTGGCCTCCTTCAGTCGTAGAACGACTATGGTTCATCTCGCACACTTCCTCTTGTGGCTGCGGAGCCCTATTTTGGGGAGACACTCCCGTCCATAAATATTGCAGGTTAAGGTGGTTTTCGTTTCAGTGGCAGAGGAGCTGGCCATTTTTCGCATTGTCCGTTTTTCTTCCAGAGCTGAGGCACATGTTCTTTCACTGTCCATAGCTTCCTTGGTCACTGTCTCTCTCCATCTGATGCGGTCTAGAGCTATGTCTTACCAACGGTCAGTATTAAGGTTCACTGATTTAATGTCTCGTTATATTATATCTATGTAACGGAAGTGGGGGTGACCAGTTTTTCTTGAGCCAGTCTCGAGTTGTCCGTAGAGGATAACTTTCGGGATGCGTTTATCCTCCATCCGGCGAACATGTCCAAGCCAGCGATGTTGCGTTGTCTGAAGGCTGTAAAGATGCTGGGAATACCTGTTCGTGCAAGGATCTCAGTATTGCACACTTTTCTTTTCATGTGGTTTTCAAGATCCTACGATGACATCCCAAATGGAATGAGTTTAGTTTTCTTTTTTGCTTTGCGTAGGTGGTCCATGATTCACTACCATACAGAAGTTTACTCATAACGCATGCCTTGTCAACTTCCGTATTGGTCACTGTAATGAGCTTCTGGTTTTCCCAAACTCTTGACCTGAGTCTAGTCTGAGGATGGAGGGTTGTGCTGGAGCTGGTGGTCCCATAATATGTATTTTCTTCGTGCTAATAGTTAAGCCTTATTCTTTAAAGGCCTGAGAAAAGTGGGACATTAGTAACTGAAGTTCCTCTTATGATTGTGCCACTACCGCTGCGTCGTCCGCGAAGAGCAAATCTCTTATGAGGGTTGTTCTGGTTCTAGTTTTGGCCCTCAGTCTAGCAATATTCAGAATTTCGCCGTCAAATCTGGAATGCAGTTATATGCCTTTGGTGCATTTATCAATGCGTGATGGATGAGCATTGAAAAGAGTATACCAATGAGGGTTGGGGCCAGGACACAACCTTGTTTGACTCCGCTGTTTATATTTTAAAATTTCGGAGCAGGCGCCGTTGAACTGTACTGTACCCATCATATTTTGGTGGAAAGAGACAATAATATTTAGCAGCTTGTGTGGACAGCCTATTAACTCTAATATTTAAAAGAGGCCTTCTCTGCTGACTAGATCAGAGGCCTTTGTCAAGTCGATGCATGCGATGTACAAAGCCATTCTTTGTTTCCGCACTTTCCCTGTCAATTATGGATTTCCTTGAGCGAAAGCCGCACTGTGATTCTGGATAGACTCGATCAGCAAGTTTTTGAAGCCTGGGAAGTATCACTGGAGCAAAGACTTTGCCTACAGTACTTAGGAGGGAGATTCCTCTGTAATTGTAGCAGTTGCTTCTGTCACCTTTGTTCTTGTCATGGTAATGATGTTTGCATCCCTCAGATCCTGTGGTACAGCACCTTCTTGCCAACATTTGCAAATCAGCTCGTGTGGAGGTGTAAAATGTAACAGTTAAGTGGGAGTGATGGTACTATCGACGATAACAGAACATGCCTGTTACAGGTATCATTTTACATTTGTGTAACGAGATTGGAAAATATTTGGAGACTGTTGTTTGGAATCTGGGGCACCCTGAGCACCGGGTGACAACCACCCTAGAGACGCCACTGTGTCTCAGTTTTATGTTTTACTTTTAAATTATCTCAATCAATCACTCAATCAATCTTATTTTCAATAAATGTGTCTATTTAACTATGTATGCATGTATGTATGTATGTATATAGATATGTGTATATGTATGTATGTATGTATGTATGTATGTATGTCTGTATGTATGTATGTATGTATGTATGTATGTATGTATGTATGTATGTATGTATGTATGTATGTATGTATGTATGTATGTATGTATGCATGCATGCATGCATGCATGTATGTATGTATGTATGTATGTATGTATGTATGTTTGTATGTATGTATGTATGTATGTATGTATGTATGTATGTATGTATGTATGTATGTATGTATGTATGTATGTATGTATGTATCTATCTATCTATCTATCTATCTATCTATCTATCTATCTATCTATCTATCTATCTATCTATCTATCTATCTATCTATTTATTTATGTATCTATCTATCTATCTATCTATCTATCTATTTATCCAATAATTAACATTTATATCATTTTTTAATCAATAAATCAATTTGTTAATCATTCAATCAATAGATCGATCTTTCATTAAAATATATATCTATCTATATGAATATCAATCAACCAATCACTATCTTTGTAATAACCAATCAATCAATCATCTTTATAACTATATATCTACTTATTATTTATTTCAATCAATCAATCGATCAATCAATCTGTCTATCTATCTATCTGTCTATCTAATTATCTATCTATGTATCTAATCTATAGATTAAAATAAGAAGTGCACAGGATAGTGGCTACGGCGTCGGCTTCGGCTAAATATTCGGCAATTTTTCACTACTCGGCGATATTCGGCTTCGGTCAAATATAACTGCCGATTAGTTGATCGGATAATAAAAACTACACCGTAGTAAGTTCCTATATTTCTATTAATCTTGTTAGGTGCCTCCGCGCTAAGTATTTTCCAGATAAGACAAACATTTAAACAACGAAATAACGCAATAAAAACGTCAACAGTATAAGGGTAGTCGACGCTGATGTCGAAGTTTAATACTTAATAAAGGGGACAGTCGAATGTCGTCAAACTAAATCTCTTTGTCAATAAAAACACGCCAATATTCATAGTGTGGACATGATTCAACTATGTAAGTTCTAAAATACATTAACGTCTATATTTCAAATAAAAGAATATTTTTTTAAAACTATTACATGCAGCATCGTTTATTACAAAGAGAAAGCGTGTTCATCTAAATAGAAATAAATCTTAACAATTTAAATTCGCATTACATTCATAGCAATGATTTCTGGCATATTTTAAAATTGTGTCTTGACCTTTCGTTAACGTGTAATATTCCTTAACTATGTCATGCTGACCTCTGTAACTAGTGTACGTGTATAATTCATCTACATGCTTGACTGACCATGCCAATGTGTTATCTTTTTTTGCCTGACAACTAAACACTATGCTTATACACATTAACTAAACACACTGCAATAGGACTACATGTATAGGCCCGCTGTCTATCTGACCAGGTTGTTAAAATCTGAAGAGGATGTGGATGAGTTTTTTATCTTCTCTATTTGCTTTTCTTAATGCTCTTAAATCTATATAATTGTAGATTTAAACCTAGATCTCAATTATAGACCGTCATCAAAGGTGCATGCTATAAATAGGTTAATAAAATATCGTTTACCGCAAATGAATTAATCTAAAACAATGAATATTGACTAGTTCAATATATATTTACGTATTTTACATTGACCATACCACACCTCTTTACAGTTGGTAGACTCGTGCTGCACAGATTAGTTCGTGATAGGCCTATCTGTTTATTAATATTGTTGAGCTTTAATTCATCAATCATTAACAGAGTTTAAAGTAATACGGTATATACATAAAAGGAAAACAATCATTTCGAATATAAGTATGTTATTTAACAGTTTTGCAAAATGCTCAGCCACACAAGACATGTACGTATTCAGTTCCGGCGCCGGCCGAATATCATATTTTACTAACCGGCAGTATAAGATCCGGCCAAATATATTATATATATATATATATATATATATATATATATATATATATATATATATATATATATATATATATATATATATATAAATATCCGGTGCACCCCTAATTAAAATGTATAGTCAGACCAATGTTATTGAGGTGTCGCAGGAATTCGAAAGCAGAGTATGCTACTGAGACACTTTAAAACAATAAACTTAATAAACATGAACACAAATGTTGGAGCATGGAACGTGCGAGCTCTCTATTTACTGGCCAAACTAAAGGACGTCAATCAAGATCTTCAAAGATATCAATGGGACATTCTCGGCCTCTCAGATATCAGATGGATAGGCTGTGATAAACTACAACAGAAGAAGGTTACAAGTTCTGGTACACTGTTGACAAAAGGAACCATCAACACGGTGTTGTTTTTATAGTTCACTAAGTGAAAGCCATTGACATTATAAACTGTTAAAAGAAGGATAATAGAAATTCGTGTAGGGCATAGACCTCTCAATAATAATTATCCAAGAGTATGCCCCAACGCCCGATTTTTAATTCGAGGTATTAGAGAGCGTCTACAATGTAATAGACGACGGCATCAAGGAATGTCAGGATAGAGAGAATACATTGGAGCGATGAGCAGGAACTACTGGGTGTTTTAGACGACCGAATTATGGAGCTTGTAGATTCTTTCAGCAGCTTTAAACTCACCTTATTCCCTCACAAACCATTCAAAAAAATTTCTTGGCACGCACCACATAACACAACGCAAAGCCAGATTGACATCTATTGTTTCCATCAACGATTAAATTAAGCTTCAACAAAGCCAAAACCAGAACTTTATCTCTAGCTGACATAAGCAGTGGCCATGACATGGTGAAATTAAAGAAGAATCGCAATCCTACGAACCCAAGCATTAAATACGACATTGAAAAATTTAAAGACCCAAACAATGATGAATTGTTTGAGGCCACCGTGGGAGGGAAATTAATGTTTGCAGCTTTCAACCTCGTTCACGAGGACATTGACTCTATGATACTATCAGAACAGTATTAAACGGGTTGGCCTGTGAGGTCTTAGGGAAAAAGCGAATTCCAAATTAAGCCACGGTTCACAAAAACAACCTTGATTTATGTGATGCAAGAAAAGAAAAACTAAAAAAAAATTTGATTCCTTTTCTTTCAGAAGAATACAGTTTAACCAACAAAGAAATACGCATAAAAATGAATTCGACAAAAGAAAAATAGACAGTAGAACAGTTCACTACAATTAATATTACCTTGAAAGTTGGCAATAGCAAGAAAACATCAAGCACCAACACAAGACAAGCTCGAACCACAGGGATTGAAATCCACGATGGAACTCTTCTAATTGAAGAAGCAGATATGCTTAGAAAATAGATAAAATATTGCACACATCTGTATAACTTCAAGGAAAATCCGATTCAAGAGTCAGGCGTAGGGGAAGCGATAAGGCTGAAAGA